>NC_139961.1:8737262-8930805 GCF_963454915.1 Gymnoscopelus microlampas | reverse complement strand
CAGTTGTCCAGCAGAGCGCAGCGTGTCTTCTGATTTCCCTGGGTGATTGTAGCTTATATCCAACACTTTTAGATGGGGGTTGGATCTCAGAGCTGTGACAAGATAAGAACAGCCTTTCTCTGAGACCATACAGCTTGACAACCTACACAGAGAGAGAGAGAGAGAGAGAGAGAGAGAGAGAGAGAGAGAGAGAGAGAGAGAGAGAGAGAGAGAGAGAGAGAGAGAGAGAGAGAGAGAGAGAGAGAGAGAGAGAGAGAGAGAGAGAGAGAGAGAGAAAGAGAGAGAGGGGCCCATTCGTTTTCAAGTTGCTTGATTTAATATATATATATATATATATTAATCAGACACGCCCCCTTTCTATACAAATCGAACATGTCCCTACATTGCTTATTTCTAGCCTAAATGTTTTCAAATACATATTTTAGACTATTTAAGTGTAAAACTAGTAATAAGCTGTACATAACGTCATCTTGAATGAGATTCAAAAAAACGCCCTGTAATTAAAATCAGGTGTGTTTGGAGGAACATGCAGCTATGGGAATCATACAGGTGAAAGAAAGCAAGATTTATTGCGCGTTTGACAGGAAGTCATTAAAATTGGCCTGTTATGGAATTATGGATATATATCATTTATATAAAAGGTTAAGGAATACTGACCTGAGGGTCTCCAGTCTACAGTTTGGACTCGCCAGTCCAACACAAATCTTCATTATGCCTAAATCCTGCAGCTCATTATTAGACAAGTCCAATTCTATAAGCCTAGAGTTGGAGGTGAGAACTGATGATAACTCCTCACAGCATCTCTCGGAGAGGTTGCAGCCACTCAGCCTAAAGAAAAAATAGCGCTAAAATTAGATGTTTCTATTTTCTTTCCTATAAGAGAAAAATAACATGATATATACATTTGTTGGTTCACCTACAGAACTCTTTTGGAAGCTTTGACCACTGGCAGCAGTCTTAGAAGAGCCTCTTCTGAAGCAGAGTATTTCTTCAGGTCAAACACGTCCAGCTCCTTTCCTGATGACAGCAACATGAATACCAAAGCTGACCACTGAGCAGGAGAGAGTCTGTCTGTGGAGATACTTCCCGAGGTCATGTACTGTTGGATCTCCTCCTGTAGAGAATGATCATTCAGCTCATTCAGACAGTGGAGTAGACCGATTGCTTTCTCTTGAGAGAGATTCTCCCTGATCTTCTTCTTGATGTACTTGACTGTTTCATGGTTGGTCTGTGAACTATTATCTTGCTGTTTGAACAGAACTTTTAAGAGAGTTTGATTGGTTTCCACTGAGAGGCCCAGCAGGAAACGTAGGAACAAGTCCAGGTGTCCATTTGGACTCTTTAAGGCCTCATCTACAGCACTCTGGTAAAGGTTCTTCTTAGATTTGAATAGCTTGGAGAACTTGGAGGTTTTTTGTGACATTAGGTTGAGACCATGATTCTTGAATGAGAGAAAGACATAAAGAGCAGCCAGAAACTCCTGAACACTCAGATGAACAAAGCTGAACACTTTGACGTTGTGCAACCCACACTCCTTTTTGAACATCTGTGTGAAGACTCCTGAGTACTCTGAGGCATCTCTGATATCAATGCCACACTCTTTCAGGTCAGATTCATAGAAGATGAGGTTGCCTTTCTTCAGCTGTTCAAAAGCCAGTTTTCCCAGAGCCAGAATAGCCTTAATATTCTCTGGATTCAAGTCCAAATTTCTCTGATCTCCGTCCATCCTGGCATTCTGATGATTGAACTGAACCACTATGAAGTGGATGTACATCGCAGTCAGGGTCTTCGGCAGTGCACCATGCTTCTCTATTCTCAAGATATTCTCTAGAACTGTCGCAGCGAGCCAACAGAAGACTGGAAGGTAACACATGATGTGTAGGCTTTGTGATTTTTTGATGTGTGAGGAGATTGTTGTGGCCTTGTTCTCATCATCAATAAATCTCTTTTTGAAGTACTCTTCCTTCTGGGGGTCAGTGAACCCTCTGAGCTCTGTCACCCTGTCAACATACTCTTTAGGGATCAGAGTGGCTGCTGCAGGTCGCGTGGTTATCCAGATGCGGGCAGAGGGAAGCAGGTTTCCCTTAAGTAGGTTGGTCAGTAGCACGTCCACTGAGGTTGGCTTCGTGACATCATTCCAGAAGGCATTGTTCTGGAAGTTTAGTGGAATCCTACACTCATCTAATCCATCAAAGATTAACACAGTTTGGGTATCTTTGTTCAAGATTCTTGCTGTGTTGATTTCACCGAAAAAGTAGTGAAGAAGTTCCATCAAACTGTACTTCTCATCCTTCACCAAATTCAACCTTCGGAAAGTGAAAGGAAACATGAAGTGGATCTCATTGCTGGCTTTGTCTTCTGCCCAGTCCAGAGTGTACTTCTGAGATGAGACTGTTTTACCAGTGCCAGCCACTCCCTTCGTCATCACTGTTCTGATTTTATCTTCTCCAGGTAAAGGCTTAAAGATGTCTTCAAGTTTGATTGGTGCTTCTGGTGTGAATGGTTTCCTGAACGCTGTTTCAATCTGACTGACCTCATGTTCATTACTGACCTCGCCACTCTCTTCCTTTGTGATATAGACCTCTGTGAAGATCTGATTAAGAGGTTTGTTTTGAGTTTGACCGATTTCATTCCACTCTTTCAAACACTTCAACTCCTGCTGAAGATTAGACTTGAGTTGTTGAGTTTCTAAATGACAAAAAAAAGAAAGAAAGAAAAAGAACGAAAACAGACAGCATCAGTAAGTGCATCTTATGGTAAATGTGGTCCTCAAAAGAGAGGACTTGATCATTCTGAAGTTAAAAGGGTGATTGTTTGTCTGCTGTTGTTGCCATTTAACAGTGGTAGGATTATGTAGCAATCTTCCATTTGAGATCAGATGAATTATTCACATATTTAAACAACAGCTCTAAAACCGACAGTCCCAATCCTTGATTCTCATTGGCTGATTCCTGTGATAAAATACTTTTTCTGAATGTGCACCGTGCATGGTGTGTCTCTCTAAACCTGGTGTGTCTCTCTAAACATTAGAGAGACACACCATGCACGGTGCACATCCAGAATAAGTATTTTACAAAGCATACATGGGCAACTGGTGGCCCGGGGGCCACATGCGGCCCCCACCTTCACTTGTTAACTGCAGGTTAACATCGGAATACTGATATATTATTGATTTCAGCTGTTACAATTCCAACATGCAAACATGAGTCTATATTAGTAGCTTAATGGCTAGTATACACATTCTAATGTCTTTTTTGTATATAATGTCTAATGTATTTGTATTTAAGTTCATAAAGTTAACATAAGTATATCTAAATGCACTTGAATTTAATACAGAAATTACTTTTCAGGATTCCAATTCCAAAATGGCAAAAAATAGCAGATCTACAAGCTCAAAATGTGTCGCACTGTGATACGTTTTGAGCTTGCAGATCCGATATTTTTGTGTGACATAGAATGGCGAAAAAAAAGTTAAAAGAGGTGTCTGCCCGACAGTATATGCAATGTGGCCCTCTGGAGTGAGTGTTGAAATATAGTTTATATAAATATACCTTCTCCATCATCAAAGTTGCCCAACCCTGCTCTAAAGGCTCACACACCATTTACCCTGAAGTAAGATTTGTGCCAATGAAATGTTGTATTGAAAAAAAAACTACACTGACAAGAAATGGCTAATTATTTTTACATCAAATATTAGTTATTTGGTGCATAGCAGAACAAGGTAAGGAGAGCTTGTACCTCTAATCTACCACATGTAATGTGAGTGATGTGTTGAATTTGGATGGATTTTGGTAGTGGAAAGTGTGCGCCAAAATAGGTCAATGTTCTATCTAATGCACTCTTTAAATAGCAGGGAAAAGCTACACTGGTGTAATGCACCGGGCGTTAGATGAGGTCAGAGCTGATCTAAAGGTGCAACCACTTTCTGACTCTTCTCACTTAATCCCATGGTGCACATATGGGCACAAGTACATTTGGTACTGGGCGTGGAAATGACAACTGGGTCGGATGTAAACTAGCAGTGACTCTTTGTGTAATATAGGGCCACATAACACTACCTGTTGCCTGATAAGGCAGTACCTGTCACACTTGGAAATAAGCATACAGATTATGTATGTGTTTAGTTTCTACATTATCCAGTTTTGTGTTAAAACTTGTATAAAGTTAATATAACTTATTTAATCATATATTGTTTTTTGTTAAAACTTGTGTAAACTCAATATAACTTACTAGAGTTTCGGGGGGCTACGCCCCCCTCAACCCCAGCCGCGCACGGGGCCCAGCCGTGTGTATATTGGGGGACCCAAATCGCCGGAGTGAAACTGTGGAAAAAAATTTTTGAAAAAAGGAAAAAATTTGAAGAAATAATATTTGTTATGTTTCAGGGGGTCCACAGGGGGTCCGCGGACCCCCTGATGGTCCACTGACCCCCTGTGGAGTGTTGGGACGCGCGGGGACACCCCTGGAACATTGCGGACCATTTTGGTGTTTTTTTTTTTTTCATGAAGGTGGTTGCTTGTTTCTGGCGCAGGCTGTGCAAACCTGGCAACCCAGCGCATGCTGCCGCACGTTTAAGTGGCGTAGCGTCATGAGGGTCAGTGGGGCCGTGGCTCGGTCAGTGAAGACCCTGTAGTGCGGATGATATGTGGCATAGAGGGGCAGATTGTAAATCCACAGAGGAAACATCCGTGGGCTACCATTGGTTCAGCGATGTGTGCGGTCGCCCTGCGGCCCCTCCTCCTCCACCAATGTGCAGTATTGAGAGGCCTGACGTCACAACAATTGGAGCGATGGGCACTGCACTGTGGTTGGTTAGGGTACACCTAGGGCCCAGGTAGAACCCAGTTAAAGCCTGCATGGGCAAACCCAGTTAGGACCCGCCTTGGTCCCACATAAACATGGCTAGTTGGGGCCCACCTAAGGGCCAGGTAGAAGCTACTTATAGCCTGCATGGGCATCGCAGTTGGGACTGAAGTGGATGCCGCTGACATTGCTGACATGGGGTCCATATGGTTTAGCCCACCTTGAAACCATATGGGAACTACGCTGGCATGCTGGCTGTAATGCAAACGCTGCATCATACCTGCAGTGTGTAGTTTGATGTTGTGTGTGTAGCAGATATACCTGCAGTGTGTAGATCAATGTCCATAGGAAAGTCAATGCCCAGCAGTGTTTTTTTTCCCCAGCAGAGTTTCTAGTGTCTCTGTGTCTCTCTGGAAGAGGTTGCACATGAACTCTGCAGCCGCACTGAGGCGCTCCAACACAAACACTCTGACATTAAGCTGCTTCACACAACAAACATCAGCACCACGCTGCTGTTTGTCCAAAAGACACAATATCTGCTCTCCCACCAACGTCATGTGTTCATTTATCGACAGCCGTACAGACTCCTTTTGACACATTTTACGTCGTTTATCCAGCTCTCACTGACTCTCCACATCGGGCTGTTATTTTGCTGCGATCAAGTCAACGATGTGAGAGATTAGCTATCACAGACGGACGGACAGGGGGTGAAACATAGTGTTGCGCCATGCCTTTCGGCCTGGCGGAGACAATAAAAAACCGAAAGTAAAGGAAATGGCCATTTCTGCAACAGAAGTAGTCAATAAACTATGCTATGAAAACATGGGCCACATTGGCAAAGAATGTAAGAAAGAGGCAATCATGTAGAAAATAGCCGATCTCCAAGCTTACAAAGCCTCTGAACGTGAGGCGTTTCGAGCTTGTAGATCGGCTATTTTCACAATATTGACTTGTGGAACGGAGTCAAACAGAATGGGGGGGTCCCAGATCAAGTACGTGTATTTGGGGGGGGGGGGGGGGGGGGGGGGGCGGCGTGAAAGGGTTGATAAACACTGCTCTAATCGGAGCGAAATTATCTGAAATTACTACATGACCATAATGCAGCCTAACATCTGTTGCACGGGGCGGTCCTGCCATTACGTTAGTTACTGTAGTTGCTGTGGAGCGACATAGTTCTCCAGAAGACACACACAAACATACACCATCTACAATGGACGAACTGAGCAGCAATATAGACATTCACCACACGAACGTGCATTGTTGACAAAGTGATTGCACAGCCGCTGCAGGCATGACAACCAGGTTAGCGTTAGCGACATGGCAGCTATCACAGCGCCCTGTCCGTCGTGCTGCAACTGCCTGTGATGGCTACAGCAGTAACAGCAAGCTGTCTGCGATGCCATTGTCTGGAGACTGCTCTTAGCGTGACACGACCAATGAGAGTGAGCGCTGTAGTTGTTGCTAAGATACGGTGGCGTCTCTGCCCCATAGCTTGTAGATCTCTCACACATGATTGGCGTAGGCTGCGTTGCCAGGTCTGACTTTGTGTCTAAGCAATGGTCGGCTGATTTTGGCGCGCCTTTGGGCTCGTTTGCATTGTGCGCACGGCAGCGCTTGTTTAGCGTACGTCAGCGCGACGTGGCAACGGACGTGGCAACGTGAAAGGTGATTGGCTGGTGAAAAGAAACACCCGACGTTACACCAGAAATGGTGCCTGGAGAAAATGGTGACCAAAAAAAAAGTTTGGAAAAAAAGGAAAAAACCCCCGCAGCGGCTGCGTGCTGTTGTGGTGATGAGGTCGTGCGCACGGTAAACGGTACGAAGCTGCCTCCCCTTCCGTTTTGTCCGACATTTGGTGAGTAGAATTAATTATGTTGCGCGGTGGAAAAGGTGTATTGAGCAGTGAGATGTCCCCTACGCGAGGCGTAAATTCAGCGCGGCCGGCGTGGCGAGTCAGTTGGCGACATGTGGTCTGGCGGTGCGTTGTTTAGTCGATAACAGAGCTGTGGGGTGTGGACACCGAGGGTGCGGAAGTTGGTCGCCATTTATATAGTTAGATAGCCCACAATTACATTGCGTGTATGTGATGAATTTAACTACATTGTTCAAAGGCTACAAATGGCCGATATACAACCTCACAATAAAATTAACGAATGAATGAATGAATAAATTGAATGAACAAACAAACGAATAAAGAAATAAAGAAATAAATACAATTGAGATTGAGGGACTTGGATTGTAATGGTAAAAATGTTCCTTTGGGGGTATAAGGTCTGTACTGCCAGACTTTGCTCAATAAATTCTATCACATCGGATCAAGTCTGCATCCATCGCTTCTTTTCATCAGAATGCTTTGAAACTTAAGAGGTTTTGTCTTAGGCCTTCTAAGACAAAGTGTTGGTGTAAGATCCAGACTATTTTCAGTTCACAGTCAGGAATGCTACCATTTAGACACTAGATGACCAGAGTCCCTCGGGGGGGTCTACACTTGTTCACACCCTCCCCCTTTCCTTCTAAATCATCTTTGCTGTAAATAGCCAATGAACAAGCTTACAAGGCACAACATATAAACAACTGAATGTTTGCCTATGATATGCCCAGAACAGGGTTCATGTGGGTAATCCTCAACATCATGTTAAAGCTGTGACTTTCATACTGCTCTCTAGAAAGTTGGCAGTTAAATCAAATGTTTCATAACTCACCACTGTTAGCCGAGTCTTCTGATGGAAGTACAGCTCCTGCATAAGAAGAGGAGTAATGAAGTGAGTTGACATAATATTAATTTAATGGGATTCTTGTCATTATCTAGGGAGGAAGACATTCATATCTTGCCAATAGAACTATCACATGTTCCTGGTAACCAATACACAATTGGGAAAATAAATATTGAATGTGTCAACCTTTTCCCCCAGTAAATCCATACATAATAATGATGTTGAATGGCACAGGGATTAAATTAATTTTTGATTTTTTTTTTAATGGCGCTTCTTGTATGAAAAATCTAATAATCGACACAGAATTTTGGCCTATTCCTCTACACAGATTGGGCCTCATTCACAAAGCTGTTCTTAATGTCCTACTATATTTGAGTGTATGTATAGTTTGGTGTATATTTTCTAATGTACAGTAAGTCTGATGTGTGATTCAGGAAAGGGAGTGTAGAACCTTGATTTGTGCGG
The DNA here is from genome assembly GCF_963454915.1 of Gymnoscopelus microlampas. Classification (NCBI taxonomy): domain Eukaryota; kingdom Metazoa; phylum Chordata; class Actinopteri; order Myctophiformes; family Myctophidae; genus Gymnoscopelus; species Gymnoscopelus microlampas. Next base: position 8,922,823 of record NC_139961.1, on the reverse strand, counting down.
ATCACAGGTCTATCTCATGATGAATCCCAGGCAACAAGCACGTTCGGGAAATTAATTATTTCCGTCAGCCAGTTGCATGTCAGGCTTTATATTTGCCTTTATATTAATCTCACTCATAAGGACACATGCTGACATCAATGAACATGTTGATCAACACTTCAACAGTAACACAGCGACAGATGTGCTATGTCCCTTTTATCTTAGTATCTTTTGTATTTGAACGCTGCATTAGTTAATTAAATTGTGCACACACACTCCCAGGAGGCCAAGGAAGAATGAATGTTACATGTGCTCTTGAGTTAATACCAATGTCTGGTAGAAGTTTAATGTAAATAGCATCATTGGAAAAATATTTACTGGGGGAAAAGGTTGATGCTTTCAATACTTACTTAGTGCCACTACCTTGGTTTGTGGAGCTGAAAATAAGGCGAATATGGCTGGAAGTTAGCCTGGTAAACAGGGAGGTTTACCAGGCTAGCTGGAAGTGACATGTTACTTGAAAATGACGTGAGCTCTATTCATTTATTTGAGAACAGAAGCTCCAAATAAGGGCAACAATTTTGCAACCAGATCAGATTTTCATTAAGTTGAGGTCATAATACTGTAAACATGATGTGTTTTGTGGTTTTTCTGTGTTTTGATATTTTGAACATGATTTCCTTGACTATGACATCATAGAATGAATGTCAGTTCTTTCTGGACCACAATGGAAACAAGCCCCCAGGACTTTTTGTGTTATCCTTTTAGCCTTAACTGTACCCTGTGCTGTTTACCTTTATGACTAATACAATTTCAATAATAAATCAATCAATCAATCTGAACTACAATGTTGGACTACAGCCCCTGTTTCTGGTAGTTCCAGTCAGACCTTCCCCTGCAGTCAATCACCTTGATAAGACTGTCAAATACTCGCCAGACTGTACCAAGTTTTCAGGGAAGAGAGAGGGGTGTGACGGAAGTTTTTTGTTGTTGTTAGTTTGCCTTTTGTTTTGTTTTGAATAGATTTAGTTCCTCATGCATTTGTTTTAACCTGTATTAGGCTAGGTAGCCTAAATAATCATTTGTATCGTGTGTGCAATATCAATGATGTTAGATGGTGTTTACATATCGTCATAAGTTATTGTGGGAGTGTCACAGTGCCCTTCACTGTGGAGGTGCTATAGACAAGGTAACTGACACCTTAGAGCAGGTTTAACAAGGTGATTGACATCAGCTGGAGGGGCTAGTCTGACTGGAGCTACAGGAAACAGGGGCTGTAGTAGTCATTCTGTACGATGTCACAATCGAGGAAATCATGTTAAAAATACCTAAACACAGAAAAAACACAAAACACACTCCAACATCATGTTTATTATGTCCTTGACTTAAAAACGTTGGATTTGGTCGAACAATCGGTTGCCCTAAAGTTGCTCTTTAATAAGGAATTGATTTCTGTGAGCTTTTCTTTAGTTTTTCCTTTCTTGACAAGGCATTGTATTTCATTGTTTTCATATGAAAACGTACAGTATATATAACGTATAACTGATGTTGTTGATGCCAAGTGTGTCTAGTAATGTACCTGATAATAGCTGAAGATGGCCATTTAGGCCAAAACGTGTCCACTCTATGGGACTGCTGCTAAGAATAATATTGAGGTATTTGGGGCGGTGTAGCCGCCCCCTATAAGTGAGTTTTGGACACCGACCAAATATTTGTATACCCCCTAACCCTTCCATTGTTAATGCAAATCGATACTTTTTCAAAGTCAGCCAATCACATTACAGCTAGTGTCATCACCACTAACTGTAATGTGATTGGCTGACTTTGCAAATTCAGGACTGTGATTGGCTAGCGAAACACATGACACATGTGAAGCCCTATGAATAGCAGTATGGACTTTAAAAAAAGTCAGTTATCCTTTTTTTAAAGTGAGTCATGTTGTGATGACCACACACCGCCCACTTAACACTGGGTGTGATTTTTGTATAAAAAACTAAAAACAATAGTCATTTAGTTCCATCTGTTCTTACCAAGGGTCTCCAACAGGTGAGGCTCGTGTTGTTCAAGGGCACTGTAAAACGCTGTTCTAGTATTGGTTCCCCCTGGATCTAGCCTGGCTGTGTACAGTTCCCTCATTTGGTCCATGCTTGTCTTCTCAGCTTTAATCCTGGCATAGAGCTCAGCAGGGACAATGGCTCTGTCTACTAAACTGTCTACAATAGGCATGACCATGGAAACCTTTTGAATCAACACTTTCCTGTTCTGGATCACAAAATGTGCTGTTTGCAAGAGAAAAAGACAGTTGAGTTAAATACATCACAGGTAATTATGTCATATCAATGAAACATAAAGCTATCTGCATTGCTACATCCCCACATGCTTAGCAGTGTAACAACTGGTATATTTATATTGGTATATCTACAGTATATGTATATATGTTGGAATAAGATATTGATGTAGACGAAAAAGCTCACCTTTTTCTGCATCCTTTTGTTTTGAAGTCGAGCTGTCAACAGCATCCTGTTGAACACAGTCATGTTATTTCAATGGTATCATGCCTGAGGCACTATTAAACTACATTATGTCTTATATGGTATTGGCTGCATTAATGGTTTTACACCTAAAACTACCCACCTGGTATGTTTTGATGTTATATTTTATATAGAATAAATAAATATATATTTTTTAGAAATAGTTCATCTTTTACTCAAGGGGGACAACGCCCGTCGCAAGTTGATAATGTTATTTATCCATGTGTGGTCCAGCCCTTTGGAATGTATGGAATGTATGTGATAACTAAAAAACAACTTAATACTTCCTACGGTTAACATGAGCATGACAAAATATATAATTATAATGAAATACCTTTTTATTAACATATGCATTCGATGCATTCCAAAGGGCTGGACCACACATTACAAATTACAAATGACATGTTACTCTATGTGGAAAACACGGCCAGTAAACATACAGTCATGATGTGTGTGGTCATCTGAAAGCTGTCTGAGGACAAAGGTTGAAGCTGTTTACCTGCTCTGAGGAACCTTTAGTTGTTTTACAATCACCATCATCCACTCTGGACTCCATCTCTTTACACTGCTGTTGAAAGAGGTGTCGATTTAATTATTGAAGAAACTTTGTGTGTGTGTGTGTGTGTGTGTGTGTGTGTGTGTGTGTGTGTGTGTGTGTGTGTGTGTGTGTGTGTGTGTGTGTGTGTGTGTGTGTGTGTGCGTGCGTGCGTGCGTGCGTGCGTGCGTGCGCGTGCGTGCGTTCGTGTTCACACAGAATAAAATAAGGCATAAGTGTCCCACGGGGATTGTAGGACAGTGTGGGGAGGGAGTGGGCTGAAAACACGTTAGGTGTCGGCCTCACCATTTAGCAACTGTTGAAGGTTGCTGTTTTTCACTCTGTTTTTGTACAATTACACCGAGTGTCTCTTCAGCTGTGAACACCATCCACAGCTACCGTACAGCAGCCGACCAATCAGCACAAGCTAATCACACTCTCTATCCATAACAACATATAGAGGGTGGTATCTGATAAGCCTTTAGACTGATACCTAACAACTGATGAGGGCTGATAGGACAGCTAGCTGACCAATCAGTGCAAGATAAAATACCAAAGAGACAACATACTGGCCAAGGTGGTTACTATAAAACATAAAACTGCAAATCCCCATGTTCAGCAGTCTGTTGTCTTAATGATAAACTGCTGATTAAATACACCATTGCATGCATGTCAGCACACCTGAAAGCTACTATTCTGTTCAATTCATTAATTAATGGCCAAACCAAAACAGCTTTTTCAACATGCCAGTCTATTGTTATTTCTTTGTGAGATATTACAGGCTAGTGTTCTCACACACACACACACACACACACACACACACACGCACACGCACACGCACACGCACACGCACACGCACACAAATGCACGTCTGTTATATATGGTCACTGTCGGGTGGAAACCTTTGTTTTAACTGTTCAGTTACACCACTTTAACTTTTAAAGTTTTATATTTACACTTTAACTTTTATATAGGGAGAACGGGGTAAGCCATGTTTCACTTAAGTTATCCTTGAGGTAAGGCAACATGAGATAGAAGTACAATCTAAACATCTACCCTTATTTCAGGATGTGAAATCATGTGCAAACATCTATGACAAGGGGCCATACTAATATGATACGGTCCTGTGGCTCAAATTGCCCCAGGTTAGGTGTAAGTTGGTCCAAGTCAAAGGGTTTTTTCAAGTTTAAACTTAAAGAAATGATGTAGTCACTTATCAAACATACATTTCCCTTTTGCTAATTGTCTTAATGGTGAGACAAGAGAAGATTTGTGTTAAAAAACTTTCAACATCTTTAAAAAATGTGCAAAAACAGCAGATCTACAAGCTCACAGTGCGACACGAAGTGACGCGCTGTGAGCTTATAGATCTGCTTAATGTGATCTAATGATCTTATTTATCCGCAGACCCCCATCTGAAATAACATAAATCTTGTCTTGTAGGGGAGGTGGGGTGGGGGGGGGGGGAATCACTGGCACAAAACATTCTAGATGGGGGGTCCGGACCGTGGCCAAATACACATCCTGTTGGGGGTCCTTGGCACAAAATAGTCTGAGAACTACTGATTTAAAAGGCATTTGTTGTAGAATTGGCCTCAGGTCTTAATGGGTTAAATGAGTGTAAAACCTAACAGCACACCAGAGTGTCATGCTAGTTTTAACACGCGTGCGTGGGCGTGGGCATGTGCGCACACTCACTCACACACACACACACACACACACACACACACACACACACACACACACACACACACACACACACACACACACACACACACACACACACACACACACACACACACACACACACACACACACACACACACCACATTCTGTAGCTGTCTGAGTCATGTCACCACTCTCCCTCCCTCCCCCCAGAGGAGAGAATTCTTATCATTCAACCCATCTATGGTTAAGATGATGAATGCCTCCAAGATGCTCCCACATGTACTGAAAGCAGCCAGAAAGCCCACAAAGTAACTAATACTACTAACAAACTGTTTTCGTATCATTTATCCACAGACCCCCATCTGAAAATATGTTGTGCCCTTTTGCCTGTCAAAATAACAGTTTGTCAGGTATAATGACTGTTATATGAAAGCTAATTCATTTAGGTCTAAAAATACATATCATACATGTTGGTGATTTGCCAATGTGAACAATTATAATTAAGTATTATTTTAGCCAATTTGACTGTGGGGCATAATTAATCAAATGCTCTGGGTTAAATTGAGCCATTTATCCAAATACGAATCACTGTATGTTTTATTATTTATTTCCTACTCAAATTATGCTGAATGACCTTTAATTTGGATGAATGACAGTTCTTTACCAACTGTCACCAAAATGCAGGACTTTATTTTGGTGATGACATACTGTACTTACTGGAGGCACACATGGTTCTATAATCCATTGGAACCTTTTCTGTCATCCTTATAGCAGAGTTTATTTGACTGTACTGCTGTACTGTTAACATGTTAATAACGGATTCAATTAATCAATCAATGAGTCAATTAATCAATCAACCGATCAATCAATCAATCAATGGTTCAAAACAGGTCACATTCAGTGCCACACATTAAATGATTAGTAGACTATGCATATCACACAAGCATCTTGCATTCTGATGATCCTTGCTAATCATTGGTCACTCATACAGCCCAGGACTAGTGGTGGACAAAGTACTGAACTCTACTAGTCAACCTATAGGTACTCCTGGTCCAATATTACTCCACTATCTGCTCCACTACAAGTGAAAGTTTCAAAGTATTCAATATGCTTTAAGAGGCATTAAACCCTAGGCTGATTTTGTAGTTTATTTTCCAGTTCAGGTTAGAAACTACAGCAGATTAAAAACATGACTGTAAGCAACACAGCTGACCCAAGCACATTAATGAGTGTGTTAGATGTTCATAGGCGTGTCCATAGAGCCACGGGCATGCCAATGTCTAAGCATGATAACAAGACCAGGAGACCTGGTTCTGCCAGACCCCTAGTGGTTGAAATCTGAATGGCTGGGTAGGAAAAGAGGGACAGACCGACCGACAAAGCCTCCTGTAGGCCGACCCCCTGGGTCTGGCAAAAACTAAAGAAAGGAAGTGCTGCCTGGGTTCAATCAAAGTGGCTCAAAACAGGTGTTCTTCAGTGGAACAGGTACAGGCATAGAAGCAAAGGAACCCAGAGTTCTGCTTGTGGTGAGGCAGACTATAGGGAAAGAATACTGAGACACTCCGTCTTCCGTCTTCAGGTGAAAACATTTAATCATTTATTTTACAGATGAACAAGGCAACAGCTGACTGACACGTTTCAACACTTGGGTTTTCAACAGGGTCTAACAATCAGAAAGATTAGTCACTCTTAAGTAAAGGCTGTGGGTGGCAATCAAGTGATTCTGACCAACATCACACATCAGAGGATGCCTTAGCATCCACAGCTGACATCATCGTATGCAGATCAATAAATAATGCATAATGCACACCATAAGTGACAAAACCAACACCAATACAAACAGTTCACTGGGGAGTGAACTGTTTGTAGTCAATTTTTTTTAATATATCACCACCTCTAATGTCTTTAGTCGTAGAAGTCATCTCTAATCACATTAGAGGTGGTGATACATTTTTTTTTAAATATCCAAAGGGAGACTTTCTGGATTGTCACTCTACAAGCTACATTTCCAGGCCTTAATGATGAGGTTGACTTGTTGCCGTTCTTATAGCTGATTCTCTGATATTGTGATGATTGGTCATTTTTTATTGGCCTTATTATCACCCTGATTGTTAGACCCTGTTGAAGACCCTAGTGTTGAAACGTGTCGGTAAGCTGTTGCCTTGCTCATCTGTAAAATATATTATGAAAACATTTCATATGAAGACGGAGTGCCTCGGTATTGTTTCCCTACAGTCTGCCTCACCACAAGCAGAACTTTGGCTTCCTTTGCTTCTGTGCAAGCATGATAGTCAGTACTGACACACCTACATTCTAACACATGCCATGTTTTTCCCCTGCAGTATTTTTTAAGCGGAAAACAAACTACAAGCTACAAAATCAGAAATGCCCCTTTAAGCAGCACACCCCCTTTAAAAAAAACACTAAAACTAATAAACTAAAATATATGGTAAAGTTCAAATGTCTTTTGTAAGTCCATAAATGAGATACAGTACTTTAGGTTGTATCAGCCAAAGGCATATTAACATGGTGAGGAGAAAGTTGTTGAAATAACCCTGTCACACCAACAGGCCCCTGGACACAAAGACTGACTGACTGACTGACTGACTGACTGACTGACTGACTGACTGACTGACTGACTGACACCCAGAGACAGTAGCAACCATCACTGTGACTTCCACTCTGGACTTTACAGATGACATGGACAGGAACAGCAGGGAGCGCAGAAGCACCAATAATGCACAATACAATCATACAATCATCAGTGAGAGGGAAAGGAAATGTAAAATGACTGTTTTACATGACTAATGCAAATTATTGCACTTTTCAAAAGCAAAGCTCACTTTAAAACAAAGTATTGGCTGAGGCAATTACAACAGCTCACACACTTTGAACAAGGAATAGACACATTCATATGTCATGTGTAAATTCTGGTAATTGGTACAGTATTTAGGGGGGGGTCAGGTACACGCTACCGAAGCCAGTAAACAGATAATATTCTCTGTGGTGGCCACTGAGAGTTGTCCAGTGCCTTATAGCCTTGAGCTGTTGGTCTGTGAATGTCTCCACTGAATGTCTGACTAGAAGTACAATCTAAACATCTACCCTTATTTCAGGATGTGAAATCATGTGTAAGCATCTATGACAAGGGGCCATTAAAATATGACTTATTAAAAAATACATTTAAAAAAAGTTGTCCTGTGGCTCAAATTGCCCCAGGTTAGGGGTAAATTGTTCTAAGTCAAGGGGTTTTTCAAGTTTAAATGTTAAGAAATGATGTAGTCACTTATCAAACATACATTTCACCCTTTTGCTAATCTTCTTAATGGTGATTTAAAAACCAACCAAATAAGGTTTGTTATTCTGAACCTTTTAATATTTGCAACTGGGAAAACTGGGAAAACATTCTACAAATGCCTTCTAAAATCAGTGGTTCTCAAACTTTTTCGTGCCAAGGACCCCCAAATTAATATATTTATATGGTCGCGGACCCCCATAATGAAAATGTTTTGTGCCAGGAACCAGTTAAAACACTTTCAAAATCTCTCAAAAATGTTCAAAAGTAGCAGATGTACAAGCTCGTAGATCTGTAGATCTGCTATTTTTTGAATAGCCAGCCTAAAATCTAAAATGACACAGATTCTTTCCCGGTTTTAATGGGTGTTAAGGTGGCTTCAGTATCATTTTACCAAAACATTTGAAAATGTTGATAATATAGACCAGAAATACATTTTAGATTTTAGAGTTGGCTATTTAAAAAAAAACATCAGATCTACAAGCTCACAGATCTGCAACCTTGTACATCTGCTATTTTTGTGTTCGAAAAACGTTTAATCATTTTGATTTTTTTAAACATAAATATTCTCTTGTGGGGGCGGGGGGGGGTCGCTGGCACAAAACATTCTCAGATGGGGGTCCGTGGCCAAATACATATTATGCTGGGGGTCCTTGGCACAAAATAGTCTGAGAACTACGGATTTAGAAAGCATTTGTTTTAGAATGGGCCTCAGGTCTTAATGGGTTAAATGAGTGTAAAACCTCACAGCACACCAGAGTGACATGCTAGTTGAAACACACACACACAGTGTGTCAACCAGCATGTCACTCTGGTGCGCTGTGAGGTTTGATGACAGTTCTTTAATACCACCAAAACACTGGACTATATTTTGGTGATGATACACATGGAAGTAAAAGTCCTGTATTCAACATTTTTTACTTGAGTAAAAGTATAAAACTATTGGCAATACAATAAACTTGAAGTAAGTACCAACAATTAAAGTAATTGTTATTTTCAAAATGTCTCAAAGCTGATCTACAAGCTCACAATGCATCACAATGCAACGTGTTAATAACCTACAAACAGTGTCACACAAAAACAACAAAAGTAGCCGATCTACAAGCTCAAAGTGTCTCTCTGCTGTGACACATTATAGTTATGTTTTAAATCTGCACCTGAACCCACTTTGGGGTGGATGTACTGAACACACCAGTTCACCTTTGTCACTATGTCTCAGTACCACTGAAGACTGACCACTAGATGCTCTGTTTTCATTCAAGTCAATGATGCCACAGTTCCTCACATTTTGATATTTCAACAGAGCCTCTTTAGAAATCAAATGAGGAAGAAACATTGACACTTTCACCTTCTTCACACACAAACACACAGATTCCATTCTTTGTGATGAGGGAATTGCATTACTTAAAGGGTAAGACCACTTTGGTAGAGGTTTGGGTTGTGTAGTTACCTTGCCATGATGTAACCCCAAAGGTGGGCAAGAAATAAAAAATAATTGCTCCATTGATTAGAAATTGATAATTCAAAATATGCTCCTCATTGACTTACATTGTAAGGTAAAACAGCTCTCAAAGTCACTCTTTTAGCACATAAATGAACCCAAACATAACTGATTCAGGCAATATAGAGCATCACCAAACCCAGTACTGTTTTTTTTTTTAATAAAAATGTCAACTTCCTGTTGATTTTACTATTTTCCAGGTTTTCTACTTATTAAAAATGGCAAAATCAACAGGAAGTTGACATTTTTATTTAAAAAAAAAACAGTACTGGCTTTGGTGATGTTCTAAATTGTCTGAATCAACTTTGTTTGCGTTTGTTTATGTGCTAAAAGAGTGACTGTGAGAGCTGTTTTACTGTACAATGTAAGTCAATGAGGAGCATATTTTGAATTATCTATTTCTAATCAATGGAGCAATTATTTTTTATTTCTTGCCCACCTTTGGAGTTACATCACGGCAAGGTAACTACACAACCCAAACCTCTACCAAAGTGGTCTTGCCCTTTAAAAAGTATAAATGTAGATTATATCGAATTTCCATACTTTAAGATGCATTACATCCTAGCTTGATTTTGTAGTTTATTTTCCAGTTCAATACTGAACTCAACCTAACAACCTCAAAGTTGTTGTTTCATCAGAAGGGATGAAACCCATCACCTAAATTCTATCCTCCTTTTAAAATGGTAAAGAAAGTTCACATGTCTTTTGTAAGTCCATTAATGAGATACACCATATATTCTGTTCCAAGGACATCCAGGGTTTACCTGTTGTTGTTCTGTAGCTGTTGTCTAAGAAGTCGTGGATCAGCGCAGGTTGGCAGGTTTGAACTGGACCAAATGAAGCCTCTTTATAGACAGCCGGTGGCGTGGTGTAGTAGTAACTGTTGGTGGAGTGTAGAGAGGTTCAGGGTGTGTGACTCAAAAGATGTGAATAATGCATTGTACTTGTGGAAAATCAGGTGAAAACGAATAAAAAAACTAAAATCCTAGAGAGAATTAGTTTTATCTTCGTCAATATCCAACATTGTTCTTACAGAATATTGTAACAAATAGTTGATATACAAGCACACTACAAGCTCACTTGTCATATCAAGACGCATTGTGAGTTAGTATGCCTATTTTTGATAAAAATCTGAACCACTGAATCGCCCCTGACAAGCGTTACAAAACTAAAAAGAACACTAAAACTAATGAAAACTAAATAAAATGGTAAAGAAAGTTCACATGTCTTTTGTAAGTCCATTAATGAGATACAGTCCTTTAGGTTGTATCAGCCAAAGGCATTTTAACATGGTGAGGAAAAACCGACCGACCGATCCTGTGGTTCAAATTGCCCCAGGTTAGGGGTAAGTTGATCCAAGTTGAGGGGGTTTTCAAGTTTAAACTTAAAGAAATGATGTAGTCACTTATCAAATATAGCCTACATTTCATCATTTTGCCATTTTTTTGAATGGTGATTTAAACAATACAAAACCAACCAAATAAGGTTTGTTATTCTGAACCTTTTAATATTTGCAACTGGGAAAACAAAATAAAAACAGTACTGGGTTTTGGGTGATGAAAAAAATGAAGGGATATTCACTCAGTCTAGACCCACAAAAATAGACCCGCGACCCCCAAATGGGTCCCGACCCACTGTTTGGGAAACGGTGCTGTAGACTGTCATGCTGGGGTCCTTTAAGTTACTGACACATTAAAGGGATATTTCACTTCACTTCATTTTATCGTCTCAGGCTTTTGTGATCCCCCCGGAGGGTTTTTAAGTTGCTTGATTCAGTATTTAGAGCTTAATTCTATAGTCACGCCCCTTCCTATAAAACCCATTGTAACTTCAAAATCCATTTTTAACATGTTAGATTCATCAAAAGTTAGATTCATCAAAAGTCCTTGGTTCTGGTGACTCACCCTGCTCTCCTAATACGTGAGGGCCCCGTGTTTTTTGATTATTTTTTTCATTTATTATTTTATTTTATTGTATTGTATTTAATGTTTATCTTTTTCCAAAATAATTGTTCACATTAAATGAAAGAAGTAATTGAAAAAACACGGTCTCCTCACGTATTAGAAGCACAATGAGTGTTTCTGATGAATCTAACATGGTTAGAATGGAGTTTGAAGTTACAATGGGTTTGTATAGGAGGGGGGGTGTCTGATAAAATTAATATCAAATATCTAAATACTGAACTCAACCTAACAACCTCAAAGTTGTTGTTTCATCAGAAGGGATGAAACCCATCACCTAAATTCTATCCTCCTTTTAAAATGGTAAAGAAAGTTCACATGTCTTTTGTAAGTCCATTAATGAGATACACCATATATTCTGTTCCAAGGACATCAAGGGTTTACCTGTTGTTGTTCTGTAGCTGTTGTCTAAGAAGTCGTGGATCAGCGCAGGTTGGCAGGCCTCTTTATAGACAGCCGGTGGCGTGGTGTAGTAGTAACTGTTGGTGGAGTGTAGAGAGGTTCAGGGTGTGTGACCCAAAAGATGTGGAATAATGCATTGTACTTGTGGAAAATCAGGTGAAAACAAATAGGTGAAAACGAATACATTTTAGATTTTAGAGATGGCTATTAAAAAAAAAAATCAGATCTACAAGCTCACAGATCTGCAAGCTTGTACTTCTGCTGTTTTTGTGTTTGAAAAACGTTCATTTTGAATTGGTCGCTGGCACAAACAGTTTCAGGGGGGTCCGTGGCCAAATACATATCATGTTGGGGGTCCTTGGCACGAAATAGTCAGAACTACTGATTTAGAAGGCATTTGTTGTAGAATGGGCCTCAGGTCTTATAATGGGTTAAATGAGTGTATTCTGACTTACAGTGTAAGTCATGAGTGTAAAACCTCACAGCACACCAGAGTGACATGCTAGTTGAAGCACACACACGTGTGTGTCAACTATAATGTCACTCTGGTGCGCTGTGAGGTTTGATGACAGTTCTTTACCAAATACCACCAAAACACTGGACTATATTTTGGTGATGATACACATGGAAGTAAAAGTCCTGTATTTTCAACATTTTTTACTTGAGTAAAAGTACAAAACTATTGGCAATAAAATAAACTTGAAGTAAATACCAACAATTAAATCAAAGCTGATCTACAAGCTCACAATGCATCACAATGCAACGTGTTAATAACCTACTTTGTCATACAGTGTCACACAAAAACAACAAAAGTAGCCGATCTACAAGCTCAAAGTGTCTCTCTGCTGTGACACATTATAGTTATGTTTTAAATCTGCACCTGAACCCACTTTGGGGTGGATGTACTGATCACACCAGTTCACCTTTGTCTCTATGTCTCAGTACCACTGAAGACTGACCTCTAAATGCTCTGTTCTCATTCAAGTCAATGATGCCACAGTTCCTCACATTTTGATATTTCAACAGAGCCTCTTTAGAAATCAAATGAGGAAGAAACATTGACACTTTCACCTTCTTCACACACAAACACACGGTTTCCAGTCTTTGCACTCGTGATGAGGGAATTGCATTACTTAAAAAGTATAAATAGATTATATAGAATTTCCATCTCCATGTCTGATGTAAACACAGTTTGTGGTTGACTGGAGACAGTTCTGAACCCTTTGTGTGGACATCATTTTTAACACATTACAGTAGTTTTATATAATATATACTCTGCATCACTTAACATAGTTATGAGAGTAGAACATTAGAAATGGTTTGTTACATAATGTGTTCTATAATGCATGGCCAGTATCCAGTCTATTCGGACATTTTGGTGCAACTTATGAACATAGTGTGTTATAATGGATGGTGGTGGTTAATGAGCAGAGAAGGAACAATGTGTTGGTGAGAGTCCTGAGCCCCGGCCCTCCAACCCTCAGTGTAACCACCTTAACCCTATACATCGGCTATTTGAAAATAGCCGATCTACAGTACAAGCTCACAACACATTGTGACGCGTTGTGAGCTTGTAGATCGGCTATTTTCAATGAATATTTAAACAAATATTTGTATACACAAATCTTGTATGGGGTCTCTAGCACAAAATATGTTCAGATGGGGGTCCACGGCCAAATAAATGTTACTTAGGGGTCCCAGACTTGAAAAAGTTTGAGAACCCCTACTGTAGACTGTCCGTTTGTATTGATTTGACTGACCGATCAGCTGGTTATGTTATTTTACTACTGGCTAAGCAACTCAAAATAGGCATGTATGAATACAACTCGTGTGGATGTCCTATGGATCTTTTTCTTTTTTTTTTTATAAATAAAAATACATATATATCTGGCTCAGTATGTATTGGAACAACACATCAACCTGAGCTGCTGATGCATATTACCCAAGTTAATAATCTCAACTCAAACTTTAGCTCAACCTCATTTATAAAGCACGTCTATATAACGATCAAAGGTCGACCAAAGTGCTAGACAGAGTGAAAATAAAGAACAAGACAGAAAAAAGACAAAGAAAAAACGGTCGCAGCACAATTTACGGTACACTAATTTTACATAATAAGCCGTTATTACAAATAATATGTTTCTTATTAGCAATAATGTTTTTTTATTAGAAAGAAACAAACGTTGTTATACCCTTATTTTCCACTATTATCCCTTAATTATGTTCTAATTAGAAATTGAATGAAACGTAACAAAAGGCGTTATTATAAATGGTGTTCTCTGCTATTAGACAGAAACAAACAAACACAGTTACTTATACGCTAATTATGGAACATAATTCCTAGAGGCTAACAAAGCCTAATAAGACCTAACAAAGCCTAATAAGATGTTATTTCCACTTACTTGACCGTCACATTACAACCCCGCAACTACTAACTAGACGATGTGATGTAAGGCTACTATTAGTCTACTGTAAGGGTTTCGTTAGAACAAATGTGTTCTTTATTAGGCCTTTATTTAATGTTATTTCCACTTACTTCAAGTTACTTTACATCTAATTACAACAGAATTGTACCGTAAATTGTACATCAGCCATTCTGGGCTAACTTCATGACCCATTATTTAATTCGCCTCTGTCCTCAGCCGGTTCCATAATATTTTGCATTAGAAGATGCAATTCAACATTTGACCAGTAGGGGAACCAGCAATGTTATTTCTATGGGCGCAATGTCTTAAAAACATGTAACCGGATGAGGACAGAGGCGAATGAAAGGCTTTTTTCAATTCGTTGGATAGCTTTTATTGTGCGCTAGAACTTAAAACATCTGAGAGCATGGCAGAAAACCTTTACTTTTTGGATACGATGTGCAGAAAGGGGTAAGAAACATGTAACGTGGAAAATGTGCGACAATGTCCTGCTAAAACGGCACAGAGAAACGAGGAACCTCATCTCAGAGCTATAGAGCGGAGGGAGAGCTTCCGTAGGGGCTATCTAACTTGTTGACTGATTGGTCTTTATGACGGTCCATCACTTTTCCAAGCATACTGATTGGTTGGCAAAAAGGCTTATTTTGCAGTGAGTGAAAATAAAATAATAAGCTGCAGCAATTGTTTCAATTTATTAAGCTTTCCGAGTTGATGTTATGATCTATACAGCAACCAGCCACTAGGATGTGTTTCGGCTATTTTGTCTTCACCTGATATATAACAGCATTCTCCTTTCATGACGTTAGCATGGACTGGCTGGTGTACAATTTACGGTACAGTTCTGTAGTAATGAGAGGTAATGTGTTCCTAATAACAACATATTAATTTGTATTAAGCAAAAAGGTAGGCAGAAGTATAATGTGTCATGACGTTAGCACGGAATAGCTGGTGTACAATTTACGGTACAGTTCTGTAGTAGTGAGAGGTAATGTGTTCCTGATAACAACATATTATTTTTTATAAGCAAAAAGGTAGGCAGAAGTATAATGTGTCATGACGTTAGCACGGAATAGCTGGTGTACAATTTACGGTACAGTTCTGTGGTAATGAGAGGTAATTTGTTCCTAATAACAACAAAATATTTTGTATAAAGCAAAAGTAGGCAGAAGTATAATGGGTCATGAAGTTAGCCCAGAATGGCTGATGCACAATTTACAGTACAGTTCTGTTGAAATTAGATGTAAAGTAACTTGAAGTAAGTGGAAATAACATTAAATAAAGGCCTAATAAAGAACACATTTGTTCTAACAAAACCCTTACAGTAGACTAGCCTAACATCACATCGTGTAGTTAGTAGTTGCGGGGTTGTAATGTGACGGTCAAGTAAGTGGAAATAACATCTTATTAGGCTTTGTTAGGTCTTATTAGGCTTTGTTAGCCTCTAGGAATTATGTTCCATAATTAGCGTATAAGTAACTGTGTTTGTTTGTTTGTTTCTGTCTAATAGCAGAGAACACCATTTATAATAACGCCTTTTGTTACGTTTCATTCAATTTCTAATTAGAACATAATTAAGGGATAATAGTGGAAAATAAGGGTATAACAACGTTTGTTTCTTTCTAATAAAAAAACATTATTGCTAATAAGAAACACATTATTTGTAATAACGGCTTATCATGTCAAATTAGTGTACCGTAAATTGTGCTGCGACCGAAAAAACACTAAAGTCCCCCACATTCACTCCACATATGTTGTTCCAAGTATATCAGGGCTTACCTGTTGTTGTTCTGTAGCTGCTGTTTAAGAGGTCTGTTGTGTGTCAGTGCAGCGTGACTGTTTGGTTTGAACTGGACTTTATAGGCAGAACTTGAAACAGAACCTGTATTCTCAGTTGAAATTCTGGTTGGTTTATATTACTGGTCAGGCTGCATTCAGGTGTTATTGGTGACATACAGTAAGCTGTTGGCTAAAGCCTTTGGGGGACAAGCAGGAGTCATGGTGTAGTTGTGATTGTTAGTGGAGTGAAGAGAAGTTTGACCAATGACTCAAAAAAGCTGCTGTGAATTGTGTTGCTCATCCGGATGTGGAGTTCAGAAACCAGGGTTATATTACTAAAACTAGTGAAATAACAAAGATTAGAATTGGGAAGACATTTTTAGTTAACTGAAATAAAAAATAAAAACAAGGCTTTACAAAAACATTTTTACTAAATGAAACGGTTTTGGGTTTACAAAAGATAAACTCAAATCAGAGAGAAAATGTACTTAGTTTTTCTTTGTCAAAAATCTTCAAAAATAACCATTCTACAAGCTCGCAATGTGAGCTTGTAGATCAGTTACTTTTGCAAATGTTCTGACCTTGCCTAAAATATTACAAATCATTTTTTTTATGTTTAAACTAACACTACAACTACTAAACATGCATGAACAAAAACTAAGCCAACTAGCAAATCTACTTTCAAAACGAATCAACACTAAACTAAAACTAAAACTAAACGAAATAAAAACCAATGACAAATGCTAAATTATAGTGTGTGTTTAGTTTCTACT
The DNA here is from genome assembly GCF_963454915.1 of Gymnoscopelus microlampas. NCBI lineage: Eukaryota > Metazoa > Chordata > Actinopteri > Myctophiformes > Myctophidae > Gymnoscopelus > Gymnoscopelus microlampas. The sequence continues at coordinate 8,905,976 of NC_139961.1, read as the reverse complement.
CCCTCTTGTTATGACTGACTGACAGTCTGACTGAGTTGTTGTTGTCCTAGTCTAATCTTCTTTGTCTTGTCCTATGTTTTTCTCTTTTTACCAGCTTGCAAAGCAGGCTGGTCTCCGAAGAGACTGACCTACTAGTCAGTCTCACGGCCTCAAGTTAAGAAGTGTTTTGAAACACATAAAGTGACATTACCGTTCTTTTTTTGGTGGATTTTTTTTTGTCTTTTTCTGCCTTTATTGATAGGATAGTGGGCTGACAGGAAATGGGGAGTTGACACATAGCAAAGGTCGTCGGGATCGGGAGTCGAACCCGCGATATGCTGTCAAGCTGGATTACCAGCATATGTGGTATGGCTAGGCCAGCGGGCGGCCCGACATTTCAGTTCTTGACTGAAAACAAGTATGATTACATTTTGCTTATAGGCACCATTTAAATGCAAACTAGTGCTCCTTGGAGCACAGCTTCGCCAAGCCGGTTTGCCTACCTAGGGCCCACAGACTTTAGAAGCCAGTGATAGACAATTAAAATGTTATCTGAAAAATCTGACTCGTACAACTTGATCACATGACCCCAGAGATAATGTGTACCGATTTGTGTGAGTTTTCTAGAAGTAGTAACAAATAACGTGTTTTGCAAAAATCTGTCTCATGGTGGTGTTTTTGGCTGATTTGAAAAAAAATAAAATTGGTGGAGATACTTCCTTGGCCTTCTGGGAGTGAGGGTGCAAAGTTTCCCACCGATCGGTCCAGCGGTGCTTGTGGCATGTCGTGCAAAACGGGCCTTCCAGCAAACTTTGAAAGCCAATCGTAGTCAATAGAAATAGACTCCGAAAAATCTGACAGATACAGTAGGCCTACATCTTGATCACATGACTACAGAGATATTGGTTTGGGTTTGGACAAAATCGGTAGGAATAGTAGCAAAAACTGTGCTTTGCAAAGAAAACACAACATGGCGTAAAGCTTGTCAGGTGGAAATGGCCGTGGAAGAAGATCTTTTGATTGTATGACCTATGGTCCAAGGGCTATTGTTAGAGCAAACATGAAAGTAAGCCAAAATGAATGCATTCCACCTGGAGTTGAATATATAGTTATAAAACCATGTGAGATATAAATCTTTTCCTGGTGAAGGCTTTGCTGAATGTGTGTCTTCTACTGGTGGCCACTGAGAGCTGTCCACTATACCTTATAGCCTTGAGCTGTTGGTCTCTGAATGTCTCCACTGCAGGAATGTCTGACTATAGTTAGTACCCCAAGTGTTATCATATTCATTAACAGCTCATGCAAATCTGTTATATCTTGTCACTGTCGGGTGGAAACCTTTTATTTCCAATACTGTTCAGTTACACCACTTTAACCCTTTATACATTGGCTTTTGAAAATAGCCGATCTACAAGCTCATATAACAATCGCTCAGTTCCCTTATTTCTCCTCATAGAAGGTGGCACCTCTAGCTGGAGGGATGGAGGGGGAGAGACAATTGATTGATTCAATACTTTATTAGTTAGAAATGTAAACAGCACATGGTAGAGTAAGACATTAAAGCTAAAAGGATAACACAAAAGGTCCTGGGGACTTGTTTCCATCCTATACAATTTATCAACATAGCGTACATAAAATGACATCTACAGTACCTCCCCTTTTGGTCTCCTGATAGATGTTTTTTCAGACCAATTAAAAAATACAAAATAAATACACATCCTTTACTGGATGGTGTCAGGGCATTCCACATTCTGGTGGCAGAGCAGTAGAATGAGAACTTTTCCATATTTGTTCTATATTTGGCTGATACCAGATCATGGTTCCTCTAGTGTTGTGGCTGTGAGTGTCACTCACTTTGGAGAAGTAGTTTGACATGTATTAGGGTATTGAGGGCACCGAGGGCAATGTCTCTTTGACTATCTTAACCCTTTAAGACCTGAGGCCGATTCAACAAATGTCTTCTAAATCCCAACAGTTATCTAAAAACATTACATTGCAATAATAATCGGTGGTTCTCAAACTTTTTTATGTTTTCTTTCAATTCCTTAAAATGTTGGGGTTATGCGTAGTGTTTATCACAGACCAGTAAGCATACGTATTTACAATACATTTTCATTCAGTAATACACTTTGAGAGGCTCTTGGACCTTGTGCCCGTGAACATGTATACGTACATAATACATTGCTGGCAGGACCCTGTAGTTCCAGTTGAACTTGGCCTTTCCTGACGATGTTGAGAGATGAGGTGTAGGCTCATTTTGAACGGGTTTCGGGTCGTCGTCCATCATGTTGGACAAGGCAGTAATTAAAAGTGTTTAAAGTCACTGTTTGTGACGCACAGGCAACTCAGAATGAGACCAGCTACGACCAAAAGGCAGGATGTATTTTGGTGATGACGTAATATAGCTCACCTTTATTTTGGATCTATGTCTACGCTAAACTGGTACTGTAAAACTGTACACCCCACCTAACATCCACAAGGTATACAATGGTATGCATTTACCTAGTTATTTGTTGTGCTATTATTATTATTATACTACAGTGACCGTCTTCCCTGATACATTCATTGAGATTGACACATAAATCAGTTGCTCCACTATGCATTTGGCTGATTGACAGGTCAATAAACTGATTCAATCCAGTATACTATATACTGGATTGCTATACTGCATTGCTATACTTCCTGGCTGATATTGCAAAATATTATATCACAATATATTTGTCCCCATATTGATCGATATCACTATTTATCATGATATATACTGCAATTAAATAATACTGCCAGTTTGAAGAGTATCCTGGTAATTATTACTAAAACCTGGAGAAACCAGGGAGTTCATTAGTTAAACTCCCTGGTTGGTCCTTCAGGGGGTTTCAGGGGATTCCCAGTTAAATGATTGATAATTGGGAACAAAATGGACCCTATGGATCTGTAACTCTGAGAGTGTACAAGTGGAACAAAATGGACCCCTAATTGTTAATTTGGGTCCCATGTGTACACTCTCAGAGTTATATAAACACTGAAGAGTACACAACGTATGATACGGTTGAATAGAAATCATATGAAATGGGGGTTTGTGGCCTAATGCATGTCAAACTAGGGGTCCTAGAAAAACACTGAGAATCACTGAGTTAAGCTATAGAATATAGTTATTAAAGGAGCAGTTCACCCAAAACATGAATTATTTTCTATTAATTACAAACCCCATGAATCCTTGAATTCATGGACACTTTTTTGTCGCATTCCTGAGCCAATAACTTGATGACCGGGTCATTGGTCAATAGGAGACTCAGTAGGAGAGACTCATTGGGTCTCCTACCGGAGACTCCGCCAGTCATCAAATTATTGGCTTAGGAATGCGACAAAAAAACGAAATAAATCTTCATGAATTCAAGGCTTCATGCATGTGTAATTGATAGAAAATAAGTAATATTTGGGATGAGCTACTCCTTTAAAATAAAACTGACAATTACCTTAGAATATATCTTTGCATTCAAATAAAATATTAATGTAAACATTATCTTCACAAGGCTAGAAGTGGACTGGTGAGGGAGACAATGCTCTCTCCCTCGTTGGGAGACATTGCAGGAGATTGTTACAGTCAACTAAAAGACAAAGTGAATGTCCAGCTTTCCAGCTTCTCTTCATTAAGAAGGATATGAATATGTCATCAGTCAGTTTGCACCCACTGATGCCATATTTCGCAGACTGTTTTACCGTGCTGCATCACTTATGAGAAATCCAAACCACTTCAATACAACAGACATTGTGTAACCTTTTTTTGTCAACTGTTTCCTCACCTTTGGAGGATAATGCAATTTCTCTTTCACTCTCATTTCATGTCCATCGACCCCCCCCCCCCTTTCTACTGATAGCTAAATGTAAACAATGGAAGAAATGCGGGCATGTATTTTGACATGCATTATTCACTGATGCTGTGAGTAAAACTGTGAAACTTAGATTTGTTTGTATCCGTGTGACTGTGTATTTATAATTCCCAAACCATACAAAAAGAAGGTTGAGTTAGGATCAACCAACTAGGTCTCTAGGTCATTTTATGGCAAATACCTCCTCTTCTCTCTCTCTCTCTCTCTCTCTCTCTCTCTCTTTATCTCTATCTCTCTCCCTCACTGTCTCTCGTTGTAATTAGCTGTGCCGTAACCTGGAATCCAGACCGACTCGTTACGTTCATCTTTCTGATCTTTTCAGGCGGAGTGAAGAAATATCTAAAAGATGAAGTCAGTGTGGATTCCATGCTATAGGACTGTGGGGACATTTTAAAGTAAATTCCTATCCTCTCCCCCCCTCCCTCCCTCCCTACCTTCCTCACTTCCTCCCTCACTACCCCCCTACAGCTAGAGTTGTCACCTTGTGGAGAAATAAGGGAACTGAATGATTCCACTCTGATCTTCAGCTGCAATGCACAGAAATCTATTTTTTAATCTGCGAAAAATAGTCAATACAATATTAATTTTATCTGAGCATATTTTCTTTCCTTTTAAGAATGTAGTTTTCCAGATTGGTGGTGCACGTTGTTATATGAACAGATGTTCTTCACGTGGTTACTATATATATTGTAGCTCTTAAATGCATGTTTATTTCAATTTATTTGACTGTAAAACATCAACATTAATAAACTAATCTTATCTGAGGTCTACTGAGGAGGCTTTGCCAACCTGCAGGGAGACAGGTTTATAGGACAGGTAGCAAGCACTGACATCTAAATGATTTGCTTGTAAATAAATACACAACCAATCTAATGGATCCGAACAAGATCCATGATTCCATGATCCCTACCGTGTCAGCCCAGGAAGATGCTTGGGATATAAAGAGCTGTGACACTGCTGTGTTCTCTGATGTCTGACAGTCCACCATGTGCCACAGAAAACACTAGCCAACACGTAGCCAACATGCAGTCTGGTTTATACTCATTCTTATATAATGTATAGGACTGTACCTCGTGCTCTTTACATTACAGGCTGTAATATACCTGATATCATGGGGAGAAGTACAATAACACTCAAGAAGGTGGTACGGTTGGATATAAACATCCATAATAACAATATAATATAATTCTACCATGATTCTTCCTCACCACTCATGCCTGTGTGTGTATACGTGTGCATGTGTTTTATCCAGTGGTGGAAAAAGCACTCAAATGTTTTAATTAAGTAAAGGTATCAATACTGCATTGTAGAAATACTCTGTTACAATTAAAAATCTGGAATTCAAAATTTACTTGAGTAAAAGTACAATAGTATTGGTATGAAAATATACTTAAAGGACAAAAGTAAAACTACTCATTATGCAGAATGTCCCATTTCACAAGTTTTCAAATGTATAAAAATCTTTTGAAAATAGCAGATCTACATAAATATATTAATGTATATAGGGCTGAAGCGGTTAATGCATGTTTTATAATAATAATCAAAATCTACAAAGTAACTAAAGTTTTCAAATAATTGTAGTAAAAGTACAATATTTGCCTCTGAGATGTAATGGAGTAGAAGTAAAAGTATTGAAAATTGGAAATACTCAATAAAGTAAAAAATGCCTCAAAATTGTACTTAAGTACAGTTACTTTCCACCACTGGTCTTCTCTTAGGTTGCAGACGGTGGAGTTGTGGCTTCTAGACATTCTCAAATGCCCGGGAGCACCGCAGGCGCGCTGTGCGCCGCGTAGCTGCAGGTGAAGTTGTTTGTAGATCAGCAGGTCACATACATGTCTGTAGGCCCTTCTGTTGCTCAACCATAAGCCTTCACAATGCACTCACTGGGTCAACCTTTGCTCTCCAAGCAGGAGCCATGCATCATCGTCAGCCTGACAGGACGGTGTGCTCTCCTGGTCCAAACCTTTCACATCATCCACAAACAATGTGGAATGCCCTGCCAAACCCCATTGAGACCTGAAGCCGATTCTACATGTCTCCTAAATCTCAACAGTATTCTCAAAAACGTATGTTTCTATATCAGTGGTGCTCAATCTTTTTCATGTCAAGGACCCCCAAAATGATATGTATTTGGCCACGGACCCCCATCAAAATATTTTGTTCCAGGGACCCCCCAGAAGCAAAGATTTGAGTTGAAAATGTTCGCTTCAAAAATATATATATTCAAAGATTTGCACACATTTTCACGATTATTCAAAAATAGCAGATCTACAAGCTCATAGCGCGGCACTCAGTGCCGCGCTATGAGCTTGTACATCTGCTATTTTTGAATAGCCTAAAGTGTAAAATAATGCTTTTTAGCTCAAATCTAAAAATGACACAGTTCCAGGTCTTAAGGAGTAAAGGAGTGTTAAACTCTACTCACTTTCAAAACTGCCCTAAAAACAATTTAGGAATTTTTGCAATTCCAAACTGGCAAACCTGTCAAAGTCTTAACCTTTCTCACCCCCCCCCCCCACTAGACAGAATTACTGTCATTGTATGTGCCTGAGAAACCCAACTGGACATTCAGGTCTTCTGTTGTCGCGATAATCTATGGCATTTCTGTCATTCTGCCCTGAGGCAGACATCCAAATAGACAGGAGACAGACTGTCAACGGACACTCAGTACAGCTGATATATGGACAGATACAACCCCTCCCCAACTACGTCTTCTACCAACTCTGTGGGTCTCCATAGCTCATCTGTGTGTCCTCCCGTGTGTCATCCGGTCTTCACTGTCCTAAATCCCAACGTAGTACTGTGTATGCGCTGGAGGAAACACATTACACACACATGCATCAAAGGAGTTTTGCTACTAAATAAGCAACGAGAAAAAAAAGAAAGAAAGAAATATGCATTTTCTATTTTGACCTGGACTGGGCTATTCGTTTTTGTAAACATAAAAACAAGCATTGTCAATTTTCAATGCTGAATTTTCACTTTCGTATCAAACATTGAAATAAGTGATGTTCTAAAATTGCACTATGGGAATTCTTTGACAAAAAAACATTCCATTTGAGTTGGAGCTGTTGCCCTGTGCGTGTCTCGTCTCACTGATGGTTATGTTGTCTGTTGATGAAAAAGATGCGACGTGTATCATCATTTAATATCTGCCTTCATTTACATCGGCCTAACTCTACTCTTCTAACACTGCTGATTCATCCTGCCTTATTGCCTACGTTCTCAGCTTATCAGAATGCTTAGGTCAAAAAGTTGACCTAACGATATGGCCTTAAAAAACATATACTGGACCTGGACAGTAAAATAATGTCACTATGAGAACACAGTAATGAACATAATGTCACTATAAGAACATACAGTAATTGACCTGTGTAGGGTTGCATCACCAGAACGTAGGTTAGTTAGTTTGTAACTATAAGTTACTACATTCTGTTGCACCTCGACTGTTTATGGCAATACCTTAAGTAGTAGTGTGTAGACTGTTCTTAACCCAACGGATCCGGGGACGCATCTCTGTCATTTTAGATTTCTTTGGCTATTCAAAAATAGCAGATCTACAAGCTCTGCTAAACCCATCAGAACCCAAAGAACCTTCTGTCCTCCATGTCTCTTTCTCTGTGTGTGTGTGTGTGTGTGTGTGTGTGTGTATGTGTGTGTGTGTGTGCGTGCGTGCGTGCGTGCGTGCGTGCGTGCGTGCGTGCGTGCGTGCGTGCGTGTGTGTGTGTATAAAAATATATAAGTGGCCGTTTTAACATTTAATAGCTAGACTGGATATGTATACTAGATATCTATAAATCAGTTCTTCCTAGTCAAAACTAACGTTTCGGATATCCATAATGACATTCCTCCTAGGAGGAACAGTCATTTGAGATATCCGAAACGTCATTCTTCCTAGGAGGAATGACGTCAGTTTTCCCATTCATTTGTATTGGGCTTTTAGTTTTGGATATCCGTAACTGCATTCTGGATATCTAAAACCAACATTCTGGATATCTGCAATAGAATTCTTACTAGGAGGATCTACTCTTTCAGATATCTACAATGCAGTTCTTCCTAGGACAAACTACCATTTTAGATATCCAAAATTAAAAAATCATTCCAGACCTCCGTAATTACATTTAGTATGTCCATAAATACATATTGATTAGTACAAATAGAATTATGGATATCCACAATTCCTATTATTACTAGTACAAATGTAATTTCAGATATCTGCAATTAGTATTATGACTAGGAACAATACAATTACAGATATCTGGTGACAGATAGATATTACGCCATTTTAATCTAAAAAAGTGTCCATTGACTATCTAGAATTATATTTGTGATATCGCAAATAGCATTTCTCCTAGTTAAAACTGTATTCTTACTAGTCATAAAGTAATTACAGATATCTTTAATTACATTTAGACTAGTCAAAACTGCATTTTGACTAGTAAAAATTGCATTTTGACTAGTCAAAATCCTTATTACAGATATCTATAACTAAATTCTATTTAGTAGAAATAGTATGGCTAGCCGTTTTAACATTTCATAGACTGGATATCTATAATTCAGTTCTTCCTAGTCAAAACTAACGTTTCAGATATCCATAATGACTTTCCTCCTAGCTCATTCACTGCCAGAATTATTTCTGGCCGCGTTTGAACACTGCCATATTTTTCATTGAAAAAAAAAAAGTACTCAGGAGCCGAGATACAGAATTTTTAAGTTTTAAGTTAACAAGGAAGTGGATGGGAGTCTATATCTTCGAAAAATCATATCTCCTTGGTCTTTGGGTCAAAAAAAAAATACAAATCTTAAAAAAAAATAAAAAAATAAAAAAAATATTTTTAATTTTTTTAATTTTTTAAAAAGTCATTTTAGTCGTTCTTGGCAGGCATGGCTTATGGACAGAAGTCGTTTTAGTCGTTCTAGGCAGTATATGAGTTAAGAGGAACTAGCTAGACTGGATATCTATAATTCAGTTCTTCCTAGTCAAAACTAACGTTTCGGATATTCATAATGACATTCCTCCTAGGAGGAACTGTCATTTGAGATATCCGAAACGTCATTCTTCCTAGGAGGAATGACGTCACTTTTCCCATTCATGTGTATTGGGCTTTTAGTTTCGGATATCCGTAACTGCATTCTGGATATCTAAAACCAACATTCTGGATATCTGCAATAGAATTCTTACTAGGAGGATCTACTCTTTCAGATATCTACAATGCAGTTCTTACTAGGACAAACTACCATTTTAGATATCCGAAATGACGTACTTTTAGATATCCATAGCTACGTAATTTAAAGGGGGGGGGGGGGGGAGCCTTATTGCACAGTTTTCTCTCTTTTCATTCTTTTAATCATCCATTTTTTACCTACATATGTAATATTTTCAAGCAAAGGACATACTGTACACATGTCTGCTATCATAAACAAAGTTTCAATTGATTTAACAGGGCGTGAGTTATTAAAACGAAAAAGGACGCTGTCCTATGTTAAAATTTAAGCCCATATGAGTCTTGAGATACAATTCTAATGCCTCGTTACACTGCTAAAAAACGGCACTAAACAAATCGTTTTCAATTATACTTCATTCACGTACCTGTTTAACATTGTTTTCATACCAAAGATGAAGACTATTTAAGTGATCATATGTACCAGACGTTGGTGTGTTTGTGTCAATTTCTTGTTGGTAAAATACATTGATTACGACAACGTTATGGTTTGAGTTGATTGAAATATTTAAAAAAATCCCAAACTGATTTAGTAGAATGACAGCTGACTGAACACAATATTGCCACGAGTTTTGTAAGGGCCCATGCAAGCATATCTGCAATGACCCCTGCAGGTAACAACATGTAACAACACCCCAAATCATTCAGCTTTACAGTCTATATGATATAGAAAAGAAGTCCATTTGTATTTGCAAGATTTATTGCACCCCACCCCCCCAACATGTGCATTCATCTTGTCAACTTAGCATATAGAATGCATTCAAAGGTGCATCGAAAATAGTTTACAATGCATTAATAGGCTAATAACAGACATATCGAGACAGAACCATTTTGAGGTATAACTTTCAGTGCAAAGGACACCACAAGAATGAACTAGTGCAAAGGACAATATTTCAACGGTAAAACTCTCAGTGACCTTTGTGGCTCAAAGAACATGCCACACAGAACAAAGTGCATATGTCTTCACACAATAACATTAGACTATATGAAAGAGAACAAATTAGCTTACATTATAAGACTGACCTCTCAATAGCCTACACAAAGACCACAAAACATTAAAAAGACAGCATCTTACAAGGAACAAGGAATGTACGCAAAACACAATATGTTATTAATATACTCTATTGTGAGAGGTTGTTGCTTGCCAAAAACCAGATGCAAGCAACTGTATTAGTCTATAATTACTAGTCTATGGGTTGTTGTATGGTGGATTAGTAATAAGTACATATATTTATCAACGTTTTAGCTGGAAATTGAATAACTATTGAATCCCCATGAGTTTAATATTAACACAAAAATCGGCCTCCTGGTAGCGCTGTAAAAGGCCCATGTGAGAAATTGGGACCAGAGGTTCTGCTCTGGAATTCAGTGAGTGTGTGTGCACAGTTTCACTGCCATCAGGCCAGCTATTGCTGTACGACGACGACTGAAGTCGTCTTGTGGTAGAAAGGGAAGTTCCTGTCAATGAATCCAACAGTGCTGGAGATTAGCTGTACAAAGACAGAATGACGACAGATGGGGTGCAAAACATAGTGACAACAATTGGCTACTAAAAAATCTGGTGGAAGCTGATCTGCAGAAGTTTTCCAGTCATGGATTAGGTAAAGTTTAGATAGTATTATAGAACGGAATGAACAATTATTAAAATGTGCCATATTGATATAGCCTAATCATTTTTCAAGTAGGGTATCATCTTTGCACTGTAAGTGATGAACATCATTGCATATCTCTGTGGATAATGGCATTAAATCAAACCTTGGTCCCTATGAAAAGTTTTTTTCATTGATGTCTTGTTATAGGCTAGTCGCTAGTCGATAGGTCAAGACATTGACATATCCAATAGTTAAAAATAAGCAAGCAGTGAGCAGTCAACCTGTCACAGCTATGAGTGGCTGGTTGATGAGCATTAGTGAAGACCATTTATAGGAAGATTGGTTGAAAATAGGTGAATTTGTCGTTTAAATAATGTAATTTGCCAACATTGATAGTTTGATTGGGTTTGAGTTGGCAAAGGTAGGCAAGGGCAGGAGCTTCAAAAGCTGCTGGCTCTGTGAGAGCTTAAAATGTCTTTTGGACAGTTACTCAAGGTAGGGTGGCGGTCGTAACCGTGCTACTGGGTGGCGGTCGGTGGAATGAGAACCGGGCAGCATGGTTCTCCTGAAGAGGAATGGGTGGTGTAGTAGGCTCTGCAACGGCACTAGCCCCACAGACCTCATAGTGGCCTCTTGCTCAAAAACTCATCTGGGACAGACGGACATATTTCGGTCATCCTGTAGGTACATTTGATCCAACTGGACCTATGGCATAAGTATGATTTAGGTTAGATATTTTGTACTACTAATAGTAGATACTTTGTTCGCCATTTTAGGCACCAATCTTTAATGTCTCAAGATTCAAAGATTGTGTAGCATTAGCCCCATATAGAACCTCATCTCGGAGCTAATAGCAGAGGGTGAGCTTCTATATGGGACTAGTGTCATATGCTCATCATGTACAGGTATGTGCAGTGATGATAACATAAGTAAGATAGTAAGTACTGCTGTAAGGCAATGACTAGGATATGCACATCTCCAAATTCTTGACATTGTCAATTAAACAAAAATATATACAATGTCCTGTTCCTTAAGTATTGGAGATCTAGCTGCAAGCAACTTTGATACTACAAATACTATCTGCATCTAAGTTGCAATACCCTATATGTATATATATATATATATATATATATATATATATATATATATATATATATATATATATATATATATATATATATATATATATATATATATATATATATATATATATATATATATATATATATATATATAAACACATTATAGAAAAATAAGAAGAGGAAATTGAGGTTGATCAATGGGAGGGCGATGATGATTAAGTTAATCATCATGTTCTGTATTTTGCAATGGAATGCAAGGAGCTTAATTGCAAATGGATAAGAACTCAAGAAATGTGTTGATATCGGTGAGAGTAAGCCTGCCCTGATATGTGTACAAGAGACATGGCTAAAACCATGCCTGGACTTTGTAATACCAGGTTATGATTGTATGCGAGAAGATCGTAAGGAAGGGACATGAGGGGGATGTGCAATATTTGTTAGGGCAGGGGTGCAATACCAACGGGTGTCACTTACAACCATCCTGGAGTGTATGGCAGTGAGGGTGTGGGGGGAGCACGGTAGGATGAATGTTGTTAACTTGTACAACCCGTGTATGCAGCTTAATGTGAATGACTTAGAAAAAGTTGTAGAGGAGGTGGGCACCCCAGTGATATGGGTGGGGGATTTTAATGCACATAACCCACTGGGGGGAGCAAAGACAGGGATAAGAATGGGGAAGTGGTAGAGGAACTAATGGATAGGAGTGTGTTGGTGTGTATGAATGATGGGAGGCCAACAAGGTTTTATACTAGAACAGGGAGGGTATCATGCATTGATTTAACTATAGCATCGCCAGAGTTAGCAGGGAAAGGGGTGTGGGAAACCAATGAGCAGAACACAATAGGAAGTGATCACTTCCCGATAGTGGTGGGAATTGGACAGGCATTGTTAGTGGAGGAAGACAAGAGGCCAAGGCCACTCAATTATAGCAAAGCTAAATGGGATGAATTTGCTGAGGGTTGTAGAAAGGGACTGGACAGTGTTAAAGGGGACGGCACAATAGAAGAGTGGAACAGTAGTCTATGTGAGATGATAAGGGATAATGTGAACCAATGCATTCCTAGGAAAAAAGCTGTAAAACGTAAGAGTGTACCATGGTGGAATAAAGGGTGTGATGAGGCAGTGAGCGAAAGAAATAGAGCATTTAGGGAGCTAAGAAAGTATCCAGGGCAGGAAAAGGCTCAAGCGGTTGAGAGCAGTGGCCAGGAGAGTCATAAAAAATCACACCCTGTGTGAAGGAAGCGGTGCCTTTGATGAGTTATTTAATTGGGCTATATATGAACTAGAGAAACAATGTTAAATCCCTGTAAATTTATTCCAAAACATGTGTTTTACTAAACTCTGCCTCCTGGTGGCTGCACACTGCGTTTGCCGTGCTCAAACATACGGACATAACATACGGACGGACGGACACACTGACACGGTCAAGAGCGGCTGGCACCGCTAAAAACTCTAAGAGAGAGTGTTGGAGGGGATACTGTGGAAGGCTGGGGGAGGACACATCAGTAGGGGAGGTGTGGGCTGTGATCCGGCGAATGGCGGGGGTGGTTAAGGGAAGAAGCGTCCCTGTGCTAGAAGAAGGGGGAGTGATTGCTACAAGTGATGTGCAAAAAGCCAGCATGTGTGTAAAAAAGTTTCAGGAAGTACATAGTGGGGTGAATATTGGGGAGGAGGGTATAAGGAGGAGGAATGAGGTAATAAGAGAGCAAATATACAAACTTGAGGTGAGCCAGGATAACGTTGACCCTAGTAATATGTACTTTTCATTGGATGAGTTACACAGAGCAATTCAAAGAGGGGGTAAAACAGCCCCAGGGAAAGATGGCCTAGGGTATGAGGTGTATAAACAATTGGATGACGTAGTATTGGAAGAGGTACTAGCGCTCATAAACTCAGTGTGGGAGGAAGGCGTTATCCCGGTGGCATGGAGACATGCTGTTGTCATCCCCATCCTAAAACCAGGAAAGGAAGCCACAAAGCCAGGGTCCTATAGGCCAATAGCACTCACGGCTGTGCTATGTAAAATTATGGAGAGGGTGGTGACAGACCGGCTGACATATAAATTAGAGAAGCAGGGATGGTTCACGCCAATGCAGAGTGGGTTTAGAGTAGGGAGGGGTACTATGGACTCTGTGCTGGCACTAGACCTGGACATAAAAAAAGCTAAGGCCAACAAGGAAGGAGTGGTAGCCGTTTTTCTGGACATTGAGAAAGCGCTGTGGAAAGAGGGGTTGGGAGTTAAGCTGTATGATGCAGGAGTGCGAGGGCGGATGCTGAATTGGATCAGTGCGTTCCTGAGCTATCATTATTCGTGGACAATGGGGCAATTTGGAAGAGAGGGGGGAATCTTACGTTTTTAACAGGGAAAATCCAAGGGGCACTGGACAAAGTGGTAGGCTGGGCTGAGAAGTGGGGGTTTAAAATATCAGTGGAAAAGTCCAAATTTGTGATTTTCACTAATAAAAGAAAGACGGGAAATCTGGGGCTCTCTCTGTATGGCAAGCCACTAGAGAGAGCAAAGGAGTTCAAATTCCTAGGAGTTATTTTTGAAGAGAGAGTAAAATGGAGGAAGCACATAGAAAAAACTGTGAGGAAATGTGAAAAGGTGATAAATGTGATGCGATGCCTTGCTGGGAGAGAGTGGGGAGCAGATAGAGACACACAGCTAATGATTTACAGAGCCATGATCCGCTCAGCCATAGACTATGGATGCTTGGCATATGGGGCTGCAGCCAAAACTAACCTGGCGACACTAGATAGGGTGCAGGCAAAGGCACTGAGAGTGTGCAGCGGGGCTTTTTGCTCAACGCCAATCCCAGCCTTGCTGGTGGAGATGGGAGAGCTGCTAGACACCACTAGCGTTAAGAAGAAGGAAGCTAGCCTTGCACTATATAGCCAAGCTAAATGGGCATGAAAAAGACCACCCAGGCAGGCAGTTGTTGAAGGAGTGCTGGGAATGGGGAGGAGGAGGTGGGGAAAGTGGGAGCTTTGCTTACAAAATAAGAGTGGAGGAGGAGGAGCTGGGATTGAGGGGGGTACGGGGGGGGTACTGCGGTGGTGTGGCCTGCAGTTCCTCCATGGCTGCTACCAAAAGGGGAGGTGGACTTTATGATAACTGAGAGAATGAGGGAGAAGGGTAGAGGAGACCCATAGGAGTTGGTGCAGGAGGATGCGGGATAATTGGGCAGGCTACCTACAGGTGTACACAGATGGGTCCATGGACCCAAATAGTAAAAGGGTGGGGTTCGCAGTCCACATTCCCTCCCTGCGGATCACTCAGAGCAGAAGGCTGCCACATGGGGGGTTAGTTTTTACAGCGGAAGTAGATGGAGATGGAGCCAGGCAGTTGCAAGACGCGTTTATCATGTACCATACCCCAACAGCTTGTGGCACATTGATGGAAACATGCGTCTCATAAGGTTATTATGACCAGTCATACTTTTTAATGTCTTGAAACATTATTTCACAGTATTTTATTGTTTTGAAACTACCGCAAGTGAAATTCTGAAGTCTACAGTTAGATTGTTTATTAAGTAATCATTGTATTATTTAACCTTTCTAGGTGGGGTTTTGTGATTCATGGTGCCATTGATGGACACTCTCATCTGATTACTTACCTCAGCTGCAGCACCGACAATCGTGCCACAACGGTGCTTTCTCAGTTTTTGAAAGCAACATGCCTCTATGCGCTACCCTCAAGGGTACGGTCTGACCATAAAGCAACATGCCTCTATGCGCTACCTTCAAGGGTACGGTCTGATCATAAAGCAACATGCCTCTATGCGCTACCTTCAAGGGTACGGTCTGACCATAAAGCAACATGCCTCTATGCGCTACCCTCAAGGGTACGGTCTGATCATAAAGCAACATGCCTCTATGCGCTACCTTCAAGGGTACGGTCAGACCATGGTGGTGAAAACATACTTGTGGCTTTATTCATGCAACTAGTTCAAGGACTTGAACACAGAGGTTTCATAGCCGGAGAATCAGTTCACAATTAGAGAATTGAAGGCCTTTGGCGTGATGTATTTTTGCACGTGTTACAGCCCTTTTACCATAACGTTCTACTCCTTAGAGGATTCAGAGATTCTAAACCCAGACACTGATGTCCACAGAATTTCACTGCATATTGTTTATCTTCCTGAGTTTCAGAACAGCCTGGAGCACTTTAGACAGGCCTGGAACCACCATGAACCACCACATTGCAACAGACAGCACAGCAGTCAGCCAACAATGTGTTTGGGGAAAATCCCTACAGCGACCAAAACATTGATGCCATGCTGGCTCGGTATGGAATTCAAACACTGCCCACAATTGATGAGGAAGAGTTCCCAGCTGTAACTGTAGAGCCACCTCAACACATACTCACTCAGCAACAACTGGCATCCGTGCACAATACAATCCAACACATTTCTGATCTAAAGATAAAATATCAGGCTTGCTGTACTGAAATAGTCAGAATTTTACATACTCAGGTATGAGCTAGTCAAATTCTAAGCCCATGGCCTAAAGCTGATTGAATGTATATTATCCAGGACGTAAAGACATATGTAGTCTCAACAGCTGTAAGTGATATTTTTGGTTAAAATAAGGCCGCTGATGGAGCTAGTGCTGGGGGTGCCAATCCACATATATTGGCTGTGGCTGGATCCGGCTCATCTGCTGCTGTCTCTGTCAGCTAGGGCAGAGGTGCCGGCGCCATGGGGGCTTGGTTGTCAGCTTGCTAGAGATGTGTTGTAGTAGTATTGGTTGAAATTAATATTTAAAAAAAAAAAGTATTGTGTATTCTGTGTGATAGTAGAAGAAATGACATGCCATCTGTCTATTTGTTTGTAAATGAATAAACAAAGTGAAACTAAAATAGGTGTAAATCAGTGTATCCAATCATTTCTATAGAGTAATGCAGAGGTCTTCAACAGGGGGTCCGGGACCCCTAGGGGGTCCTCAGAGTTACTACAGGGGGTCCGCCAAATCTTTGTGGGATTTTTACATTAACCACTTCAACCAAGCATCCATATTCTGATCTAATAATCTACAAGCACACAACGCGTCGCGCTGCGAGGCGTTGTGTGCTTGTAGATCTGCTATTTTTGGCAAAGTGGTTTGGTATAGGGGGGAAAAAGAGTGAAAGGTCAGGTTTACTAAGTATTGTGTAAGTGCATGGTTACATGCACTTACACAATACACATTAACATGAATCCAACATGATAGTGCTGTGAAACCAGTCTATGAATCTGCCTATGAAATCTATGAAGAAAAAAATAAACTTTGTGCAATGGGGGGTCCCTGCTTTCTCTCTCTCTCTCAGCCAAGGGGTCCTTGGCCTGAAAACGTTGAAGACCCCTGGAGTAATTGGTCTCCCCATCTCTCCAGCTTTTAGTAAACACATTTAAAAAAAAAAAAAATTCAGGTTGGGATACCTTGTCAGGGAATATTATCAGAAAAATGGCCAATCTGGGAAATGTGGGAATAAATTACTTAACAAGAAATGCATTTACAAATGTGGCGCGCACAGGCCCATGTCTCAACTGTATCCCCACTGAGGAGCCCCAGCTCAATCCCCAGATGTGGAGCTTTTTCAATCCGCAGAGGAGGGAGAGAGACAGAAGTGATTAAACAAAAATATGATCAGATATAATTTGAAGTGGAACATTAACATTTAAGCTGATGATTTAGTTTTAGTAAAGAGCTGGCAAGATGTGGAGACCCCCTGTTATTGAACACTACCAAAGTTTGCAGAGTATATTACTATCAGAATGTGATCATGCTTAAACTTTTTAACCTACAATTATCAATTACAGAACCATTAAAGGAGACAAACCATGAATTTCACTTTTTTTTATTTTTTTTTTATTTTTTTGGCTCCCCAGTGTCTCTTGTACCCCAAAAAATATTTTCTTTTAACATTCAGTCATTCATTCTCATTTCAGAGATTTTCAGAATGGGCGTGTCTGAACAGGCCATCTCAGAATGGCAAGTTTGCTTACCTCACCAAACTTTCTGCCCATGTATTTTGACAGACAGAATTGCTCAGTACCGCAGTACAGCACCCCCCTAGCCAACTGGACGTTTTGGTATTGCAGCTGAAAGTGCTTTATAAGCCTGAGAGAATTGACTTGGGATGAGTATATCTGAGTGTTGATTTAGGCTCAAACCTTTTGGAAATGGTTTGAGGGACATACACCATATGATATTAAATATCAAATATTTTTTTTAAATTCATGGTGTGTCTCCTTTAAGTCATTACCTTGAATATCAGAACAAATCAAATGAAATCAAAGGAAGTGCCTTTAAATCAATTTCAGTCTCTGGATTTTTACACAGATCACCTAGCCAGACATTTCATTACCAAATGAGTGCGAAAAACCATAGTATACCTATATTAAAATGCTTAAAGGGCCAATATAAGTACATTCACATATGATAGCCCTTCCACAGGAGTAGCCTTTTCATATTTATCAGACAGTGTTATTTTCACCTACATACATGATATAGTGGTTGGCCAGCGAGTTTGACCCCTTTTCATTTTCAAAGCGTACATGTCAATGCGTCAAACGTGTATAACAATGAAGTAGCCAATATTTAGATATAGTCTATATAGATATTGAATATACCCTTGTTTGAAACCTTTGACTAACATGTAAACAATTAAATGAGAATTTTGATTCTGGAACGTTATGCAAATTAGGGTGTATTTAAATACCATTTCAGAAAACTTGTGATAAGATAAATCCATCTAAGTAAACTGGGGAAGTTTCATGGTGATAGCTGTTTCTGTTCGGTCCTATTCACACATCATGTATATGATAGGTGAACCTGACAAAGTGTGATAAATATGAAAAAGCTACTCCAGTGGAAGAGTTATCATACATTTATTTACTTATATTGACCCTATAAACAATTTAACATGGTATGGTTTTGTCCACCCATTTGTTAATCATGGCTCATGGACTAACAGGAATCGGGTTATTGTGCAACTGAGAACAGAACTCAAATGAACTGTTAATAATAATTGTTCATTCATTTTAAATGCACAGTAGGCTCTATATACAGTATTTGTTTGAGTAGGGTGTCTTTTTCCTCTACAAAAACGGTGCAATTAATAAAACCATGGTATATTTGCTCAGAGGTATTTATTCACTTGCATAAGATGCATGAAATAGTGTCAGTGGTGACATAACACAAAGCATAGCATACA
The DNA here is from genome assembly GCF_963454915.1 of Gymnoscopelus microlampas. Lineage (NCBI taxonomy): Eukaryota > Metazoa > Chordata > Actinopteri > Myctophiformes > Myctophidae > Gymnoscopelus > Gymnoscopelus microlampas. The sequence continues at coordinate 8,887,013 of NC_139961.1, read as the reverse complement.
CAGATGTTTGAAGTGCAAACTCAAGTCATGCATGCATTTTAACACGAGGTTATTCAAACAGTTTGACTGTATGGCTATGCTCAGAAAAGAAGCCAGTGCAAAAACAGGTGAACAAAAGGAAACCATTTTCTACGAGGCATGTGATAGCCTCATAACAGTCACTAGGGAACCTGAATGAGACGTCACATTGCTGGAAATTAAAGGGTTCCATGTCGGGTACAGACATATTTTGCCACATGATGCCGTTCTACATCTATGATGTTGCCAGGTGGGAGAGTGAACAGTCCCTGGAATGTTCCCCCGAAACCTGTGGTGGAAAACAATGTGGCAGAAAGGGCACAAGTGCTACTGTACCAGTACCGTAAAGAGTCCATGCTATTTGGCAGTAAGGTGGTTCTGGTTCCTCTAGGGGATGACTTCCGCTTCGACAAGGCCCTGCAGTGGAAACAGCAGTATGGCAACTACCAGAAGCTTTTTGATTACATGAATTTGCCCAAACGGAACATTAACAGCCACACAGTCTGACTCCAACACTGTCCCTTCACTCACTCCAGGCAATTCCCAGAACACATCTACGTATAGACAAACGGGTATAGGACTTCGCACCCAAAAACAAAAAAACTAACTTGGAAAGGGTCGACTACACCACAAATAAATACAAAAGGGGAAGAAAAGGAAAGAAAATGATTGATTTGTAAAAAATATATAAATAAAACTACTATATAAGGTATAAGAGTAGAAAAATAATAAATACTAACAATGACAGGGAGAAAAGGGTGGTGTGCGTGTGCTGGGCAGGAGGGGAATATCAAACTTGAGACATGAGAAATTATACAACTCCAAACGTTGGAGCTTGCGTAATACCCTCATACATGTAATGCTTGAAGGCTTCATATGAAGCGTGCAGTGGCAGACGGAGCACAAGAATACAGGTATTGGCTTCTGGGAATATTCTGTTGTCCTCGTGGAGGAAGTTTATCACTGGCTGGTTGGGGAAGCCAAGTGGAGGCACAGATGATGCCCCAGAGGCAAACTGCAAGACCGTCTCCAGAGTCATAGCGCCAGCATCCTCTTCTGTTGGACACCATGTAGAAGAGTAATTATTAAACATGCTTATTTTCTCTATAAATATTACTAGGTACTCTTTTTTTTATCACACAAATACAAACCTTCGATATCGATCAGCCAGTTTCTCCAGTACACTATAGTCTGGTTTTCGAGGGACCTTCGATTGCTGCCCTGGATGGAATGGGCCACTGCAAACAAACTCTGCAGATCCCTTGCCTGTAGTGGTTTCTCTTCACAGACAAACATGTCGTGGAAGTGGTCAGGGTATTTCTGGAGCTGTTCTAGTAATCCCAGGGTCTTGAAGCCCTCTACAAACCTGCAAGACAGCAAAATTCCTATTAGGATCATGAATTAATTTACACAAGTAAAAAACATTTGTTCAGGATTTGTTACAGATTAGATTGCGTAGGTGCATGTAAACTATGGTTTATTTTATTTACATAAAAACTACAAGGCCATAACTTGCTTACTGGTCAATCGCTTTTGCCATTCTGCCATGCAACAGGAACTCGACGGCAGCCTGGACCAAGGAGTCCCTATCCTCCAGTTTAGTCACCCATCTGCAGCAACCCAGAATGCTCAGGCTTTGAACGGCCTCTAGGATGGCAAGATTTGCCTCTGGAACAGTTTCTGCTTCTTTTATCTGTGTGAATTAGAATGAATGAGTATGGAACAAGTGCAACAAAGAAGTTGTAATATGAATACTTTAATGGCCCATAAATGTTAATACTCACTTTCATCAGCTGTTCCCTGAGAGTGTGATCGGCCACATCTTCTATGCTGACAGGGGCACTTGGTAGGCCACAAAGTTGCTGGTAGAGCAGGTCAGAAAAGAAATGTGGGCCCACCCCTCCGTGGACCACACACACTGAAATCATCTTGGCCACCGAGAGATACATGTTGCTGCCCAAGGCTGCAGTAATTGAAGAGACACAGTAAACAGTTAGTTACTGATCATCATCTAACCATCATGCAGATTAAACGTAAATTCACATCCAATCTATAGAAAACCTGACATGCAAAATGACAAGACAAATAAAAGAAAATGATACCTTCAAGGCTCAACGTCAGTCGCCGTGCCTTTTCATGGCCCTCAAAGATGTGACAGCCATGGATGGCTTTCATCAGCAGCCGCAGGAACTCTCTAGTGGGCCCACCCTCATCCACAGACCCCTCTGAGTTGCTGTCCTCGTCAACAAAAACGACGTCCAGTTTGGCCTCTGGCTTGAAGCGTCTCTGCTGAAACGCGTGGAGGCTGCACCGCAGAATGCTGCTCCTGCAAACATTGATCTGATTGCTGGTTGGACAGTCCGTGAAGTCCACCCCGTTGACCAATTTGGTCAGGATGGTTTGGAGATTGATTCTGGAAATGGCAAAGAGGTCAAATGTAAAACTTTATTTTATTAAAACACCGTCAGTTGGGCATGATCTCAATATAAAGTCCATGCAATTGTGTAGTTTTGATGGAATAATAAGACATTCTATAAAGTTCAAATTCATCCAAATAATGTACACACAAACAACTTTGACACATACTCTGGAGGAGAGAAGGGGACGTCGTAGTCATCGACAACAATTATGGGTGACGACGGACTGGACGGAGGAATATTGAGTTCGGCGGAGGGCAGAGTAGGCCATCGGTCACCGTCGACCTGTTGGGAAATCCATTCCTAACAGGCAGAAAATATTAACACCAATGAGTTTGGGGTTTACAAATGTTTAAGTTGCACTATTAATTAAAATATTAAATTATACCTACTTCAACATCCACAGAAGATAACCAAAGGACATAAACCATACTGTTGGTTTTGATCCCCTGGTCTGAGATGGAACCACGCTCACTGCTCTCAATGGGTGTATTAGAACCAGCCTCCTGGACCTTGAAGATTTCACTGGCTGCCTCATCCTGACCAACGAAGTCAAACAGAACCTGCAATATGAAAGCAATATAAATGATTTAGAAAGGTTCAGTCACTTCGTTGTATGAATAACAAAACATCAAGAGTAAGCCATTACCTGAATTGGCTCTGATTCTAGGAATCTGCCCAGCTTCACAGAACCATCTGCAAACTTGAATTTCAAGGTTATCCCATCTGATTCTGGCTCCTGACGATCAGCCAGTCGCTGAGCTCTGTCCTTAATTGCCTTACATGTACACAAAGATGTCACCGTTACTGTAATAATAGAGTGCAAAACATAAAGAAAAAAAAGTTCTTGTATAAACCAACCTTTCTACGTCGTTCCGCTATGTTCTCTAAGGCCCGTTTTTTTCTCTCCTGTAATTATAAGAACATACAAAACAAAAGTCAAATCATTATAGCTTCGAAACCTGACAAAAAGAACACACTTGGCCTGAGTCAAACGAATACGCTCTCTGCATAACTGTGGTCCTAGTTTCGTGAAGCTGGCGTGTCCTGTTCCTGATGATTTTCCCATAGCTTTGTTTGATTGGATCCTTAACACGTTTCCATATCAAATTTGCTGCCAAGCCCATCAAGCTATGGGGAAATGAAACTGAACAGGAAAATAGTTAAGCCATCTTTGGTAAACTGGGACTACAGCAATGCTCAGAGACTATGTGAGGTGGGCGTGTTTGATTGAATACTTTAACAAGTTGTTAAATAGTACAGCACGTACATTTACACAAGAAATGTGAAAAGTATGACACAAAAAGCCCTGCTGGCTTGATTCAATTTTGGTCCTATGTATTCAATCAAGGTGTGTGACTACCCACCTGCTGTGCCTCAATGCACACACACACTACTCATGGAATAAAGCTAAATAAAATAAAATCTTGTGACGAATATGTTATGATGACGTTTTGCCTAGGGTATTATCGTTCTAAACTTATGTTGCTGTGGTTCTACATAGCAGTTGAAGAAATTGCAGATTCAAGCTTTACTTTTATGAACTTTCTGAGACATTCATGTTTATACTTCTGTTGCTAGTTTGACCACTTCAAATACTCCATCTTAATATATATAATAGCCGAAAGTAGCAGCTCTACCAGTCAGTCTTGGTGACTGAGAACTTTAATCCATGCACTACAGCAATGAGCTATCCCCACTCACTCACACAGAGCTTCTGTCATTACAGCATGATTTATCTGATCTGGGTTTTAATCCTCATTTCCATGTGGTGATAATCATTTTTGAGAGTATAGAGGCATGGTTGAGTTTATGCCATGTTATGATTAGATAGATTGAAATATTATTGATGTATACAAAAACGGTCTATTAAGCTATTGTTGGTCAAAAGTATTTTATTTTATTGTCTTAATTTTGGTCCAGCTATTTCAAGTGATTTCCTTTTATTTTAAGCAACATTGGAGTAACGTTTTGCAGAGTTTAATATGATTATATTACTGTACAACATCATTTGATCTATCATTCGGTGATCGGCTAGTGAGCGTTTTGGGGAATCGGTGATCGATTATGTTGGTCTGTCACAGTGGTTCCTGTAGAGGGGATGGCGCTGTTTTCTCCTCAGATACACTCTGGTGTTTGAGAAGAATGCACCATTGTGTGAATTCATTCAATTCATCTTTGCCCCTGTTTACAGGTAAAACTGTCGTCAGACGGCTGAAAAGTGTGAACAAATATATTCGTGAGAGATGCTTCGTGATGTGAACATGTGAAACTGTTTATTGTTGGAGCCACATGGTGAAGACGCCATTCTGCAGCCACACTAGTTCTCATTGCTGCGCGTCGTGTATTGTTTGATCTTTTGAGTCATGATTAGTTTGTTTAACAGCACATTTATTTGGTAAAGGTTTAAAGACATGATGTATTGATGATGCATTTGTTACAGTTAAAACCAGGGATAATTCATGGAGGAATAATGAGTGTTATTTGAATACATTATTTGAAGAGAATAACTTAAGGTTAAAAAGGGTTAAAAAGAGTGAAGAGAGAAATGCATTTATAATTTAGTTAAAAACTGCATAAATGTGAATGTACATGGTTACAGGTGCATTAAGTAATGTTTGCATTTAAGCACTTTTGGATGCACTTGTACCGGTCCAGTAAGGGTAACATTTATATGCTTAAGCATATCAAGTGTCTTTAATATTTTGTGATATTGTGCATTTATTTTGATGTCAGTATATTGGATGATGCTACAGTTAATTAGACTGAATGGTACTTTATTGAATTCATGGTCAAAGTTAAAGGGTCACATGCTTATACAGTAGTGTTTGATGACATGATGCTGTTCCAAATATTGTAGTCATTCTGAAAGAATGCATTTGTATGAAAAAGTTATTGTAATTGAATTTGATTGTGTTATGCTATGCTAAAGCTTTATATAAAGATACACTCTGTGGTTTGGAGAGACTGCACCGTCGTGTGAATTCATTATAATTCATTCATTCATCTTTGCCCCTGCTTACAGGGGCGCTACAATTGCACTGACTTTGAATGGAAATCCTACTGTCGCCTGTCCAAAACTGCAAAGCCGGTAACAACTACCTTCTCTTGGTCTGCTAACAGGGTCCGCTGATACGCTTCATCCTGCTGGACGCGTAATGCTCTTGTTTCCTGAAGGTACTATAGAAATGTTGATTATAGCATTTCTGGCAGTATGTAGTATGATATTAATGTAGTATCACATTTAAAAGTTAATATGTGTCTATCATAAGAATTTACTTTACCTGGGCAGTAGAAACCACATGACTTGGTGATGCTATTGCGGTGGTCTGTGGTGTCAGTGATGGTTGTGGCAGTTCCTGAGATATTAGGGATCAGAAATTAATATTTGCTGATGGCATTCAGATGATCATATGAGACATCTTGCACAGTAATGTAAGCAACAGCTGCAGCTATTGTAAGCAACAGCTGCAGCTATTCAATAATGGGTGTGTTAAAGGGGCTACATGCCACCCTCTACACAGTGATCAGTCACTGAGCAGTGGTGATAAGCGGATAGGTGGTCATCTCAGCACAAGGTGATGTCTTTACTAACGTGATTCAGTCTAGGCAGCAGTGATAGCATTGGGAACATAAAAGACATTTCCCCTCTAGTGACCAATGACCATGTATAAATACAAACAGTCAATAAAAACACATCCATAGGCCTACCTCTCTAACAAATATCCAAATTTCCAATATCCAGGTATTAAAATATCAACGCTAGATGTACACAAACTTGCTCCAGGTAGCAGGACAAAGCAAGCTACACCACTGAAGGATTTATTCAAGATTACTGAGTGGAGGAGGGAAATCACCTCAGTTTGGTTGGCAGTAAAAATGACTATGAGAGGTGATTGGAAGAAAGTTCTGACTTAAGCAGGTGAGGCAAACCATCATATGACCACTATTGGTAATCCGTTAACTCAAACACGGCAACCTAAGGCCCATGAGTTATTTTACACAATTACGTCATAATGAAGTAAGTTTGTTCATTACAATGTTTCCCAGGCTCCAATTAATCCGATTAACTAAAGGCAAAACATAATACCAACATAAACACACCCCTCCTCCTGTACAGTGCTTGGCCCATTCCAAACAGGATTGCCAGCACTGCAGAGGAGAGACGGGTGACCCCACAAACAATTCAACTTACCCACACAGTGTAAATCAATAAACATCTAAAAACACTTTCAGTCATTATTGAGTGTTAGAATGTCTTCAGATATATACATAAGGAAACATGCAACACCACACTACTTAAACACCCTTCCCAGCCAGCTTACTGGTGAATGCATTTGGAAGCAGTTGTGCAGAGTGTGCATGCAAAGTTCCTCATTAATGTCTATAGGGCACAGGTTGCCCCGTGACATGTTGATTATAGCATTTCTAAAGTATCACATTTAAAGGTTAAGCTGTGTCTAACATAAGAATTTACTTTACCTGGGCAGTAGAAGCCATGCGACTTGGACCTGCTACTGTGGTGGTCTCTGGTGTCACTGATTGTTGCGGCAATTCCTGAGATATAAGGACATTAATATTGTTGATGGCATTCAGATGGTCATATGAGGCATCTTACAATAATGTAAGCAAACAGCTACAACTAATCTTTAATAATGGGTGAGTTAGATGCAGGTGTGTCAGTGCTGACACATCTAAAACAAACACACCCATTATTAATTTGCTGTGAGCCAGTCACAATTACCATGTCTTCGTCTGAGAGATCCTCTTCATCCTGCTGTACACTTAGTGCTTGTGATTCCTGAAGAGATGGTTGTGGCAATTCCTGATATAGGGAAATTAATATTGTTGATGGCATTCATTGGTCATATGAGGCATCTTACAATGTTGTTAGCAAACAGCTACAACTAATCTTTAATAATGGGTGAGTTAGATTCAGGCGTGTCAGTGCTGACACATCTAAAACGAACACCCCCATTATTCATTTGCTGCGAGCCAGTCACAATTACCATGTCTTCGTCTGCCAAGAGATCCTCTTCATTCGACTGGGCACGTACGGCTTGTGATTCCTGAAGGTAAAAGAGAAATGTTGAATAAAGCACTTCTAAAGTACCACATTTAAAAGTTAAGATGTGTCGATCATAATAATTTACTTTACCTGGGCAGTAGATATCACGTGACTTGGCCCAGTTTCTGTGGTGGTCTGTGGTGTCACAGATGGTTGTAGTAATTCCTGAGATATTAGGGAAACATAGGGAAACTAATATTGCTGATGGCATTCAGATGGTCATATGAGGAATCTTACAATGATGTAAGCAAACAGCTACAACTAATACAGTACCTCCATTATTTCCACACAAGGCAATATGTAGAGCCTGCTCTTTCCAACAGCCGTTTTAAGCTCCCTCACCGAGTCAGCCTGTAGTTTTTGGAGCTTCCGCCCCTTGCCTACCCTTGCCAACTCAAACCCAATAAAATTCAATCTTATATTGGGATAAAGTTGGCAAATTAAATGATTTAATTCCGGAAGCGTCCAATTCAGTTGTATTTGGGATTTGTCACCATCCACTGGCACAGAGGAAGCATGTGCTGGTCTGCCTAAAGACAAGAAAAACAATATGCACATTAGTACTAAGATTTGTAGTAATACAATAATAAAAATGAACCAGTCACTCATAGCTGTGACAGGTTGACTACTGCTTGCTTTATTATCCAATTATTGGATAGTACAATGTCTTGACCTATCCACTAGCCTATAACAAAACAATGAAAAAAACTCCCTCAAAAGGGACTATTGCGGCTGATAACAATCCCAATGAGAGATCAGCCAGCAGGCTAAGCCTGGGAGATGTAAAACTGTATGACGCACACTAAAAGATTCAGGTCCAAACAAATGCTCAAGTTTAAAATGTTTACCGTTTCCAATAAATAAATAACAAAAGCGGTCAACAAAATATAACTCTACCAGCTCATCCTACCTCCATGGGCAAACCGGGAGGCATGCGATAATCCGACAGACCTTTTCTCCGACTATGTGGCATCCGCGTGCGGTTAGGGTTAGGGTGCGGGTTTGGTTCGGGTTTAGTATTGAAACGTCGGAGCGCTGCGCTGTCGGAGGAATGCGCTGTCGGACTAACGTACTGCACCCGGGCAAACCAACCAATAAAGGTGAGCAGGTGAGAGCCATTATTTATAGCTGCTGATTTATAGTTGCTTTATTCAGTTCAAAAATGCAATCTAAACTTTACCTAATCCATGACTGGAAAACTTCTGAAGAAGTTCAGTAGAAGGAAGGCGTTCAAAATTTGGACCTGCAAGCAGGAACAGTCTTGCCTGCCAGACAGGATTTGCCGGCCTCCCACCAGATCCTAAGAAACACAAAAAGTGCTGTAAATGCAGAGTCTCTTCTTACATTTGTACTTATACAATAGACCTTTTTCACTTGGGTGTTACAGTGTTGTAGTGCTACTTTTAGAAGTGGGGGAGCGCCCCTAGAACACACGTGCATGTGTGCCGACAGACACGCACACACTAATGCCCAATATGAAAACATTTTGCATTATGTTATGATGAACAGCATTAACATGTGAATTACATCAATAAATATGAATGACAAAAATATATATGTGAGCCTATATGCATGGCAACAAGTGCATGGCAAAGGGTGCATTGTTTCCTAGCCAAATCCTACATTTGTGTAGGATGTGAATAGTTTCTAGTAGTTACAACTAAAACTTATATAATTTGTCTGACGCTTGCTCCAGTCTAATTTCCCACTGTAGCCTACAATCACCAGCCATACTCACATTTAGTTTTTCTAGTGATACGGCTACAATACAACAGGATATTATTGCATGTCTTCCATACACAGCCATATGAAAAGCAGTGAAAGAGAGTAAACCCCTACTCTGCTTCAAAAATGCCCTAAAAGAGTACGTTCTGGTGGTTGCAATTCAAAACGGGCCCCTGTAAAAGTCATAACCTAACCCCAGCCCCCCACTTTTTACTGTACATATTTTTGTTTTTATTAGTTTTCAACTTGTTTGTATGATGTTCTGCATAGTATATCTGTCTGTCATTTAATATCACTATGAATTGAGTACATAGGGAGGACCCCATCTGAAACAAGCCATTAGGCTTTCATGGGCTTTTAAATCCTATTTAGTTGGCCTTGTATTATTTTAAACTGTACTTTCATGTGCATTTTTTCAGCAAATTTCTAAATAAAGTATTCAATCAATCAATCAATACATGTTCGTGGATAGCCATAGAGATCGCACAACGCTCTTTCGTCACGAGCGTCATGGCTGAACTTCCACCTGACTTTTGCACTTTCTTCAATTACAACCCGTACATCTACATAAACGTTCAGATTTCAAATATTAAGTGATGACCCCATGGCCACGGATGTTACAATCATGTACGGCCCCACAGAATTACCCGTATCTTACGTGTTGTTCAATAAAAAAAGGTTTTAATCCGACCGGTGGCCATTTTCTCCGAATTTAGTATGCTTTCAACTACAACACCGTATCGGTAGGGAGGTGTGCTGCACTCTGATACATTATAACTCTATGAGAAAATGGCCGCCCATCGGATTAAAATGCTTTTTATTGAACAATACGGAAGATATGGGTACTTATACCTACCCGAAGTTAGTTGTAACATTCATGGCCATAGTATAAGCACTTTATATTTGCAATCCGAACGTTTATGTAGACACAAAGCATTAGTCTCCCGTGTTGCTCATCAATCACAGTAATCATAATCTTTTTAACCCCTGTATATAAACTGCTTCACAACAAATGCTGGTGCAAGTCATTAGCTACAACAAACTGCATTTTACATGCATGGATGGATTACACAGCTTATCAGGTTCCACATTCTCGTGGTTGAGGTGGAATCACATTGGATGCGATGTTATTTGAGATATGTAATTCGATATTGATATTAATATTAATCTCATGGGGAGGGACATGGTCTTTCGGCGTCAGGAGTCCAGTCTGTTTCTATTCACCCAGTGCTCAGCTTGCAGCTTACAAGGGGGAAAGTGAAAATACACAGGGAAACTATCCTCTTGAGCATTTTGACATTAGGCCTACTGGATGGTCTAAATGTCGACTCTTTAACACAGAAACATTAGCAACCAATGTCGTGGCACTGTGTATTTGCAAGTTTGTAATCCTTCACATGTACTAGGTAGCTTTAAGCACTGAGCTCACCTAAAGAACAAAATACAATTATATTCAATATACTCTCTATCCCTATCTGAGAGGCTGTTGCTTGCCACAAAAAAAAAAGATACAAGTTAACATCACGTGTTGATAGCTGACTAGTAAAACATAAATACATATATGTATCGAAGTTGTAGCTGGAATAATAGCTGTACACATAAGAATTATAAAGCAATCATCTAAAACTTACCTGGAGTTGCTGTGCGCTGCCGCCGGAAAAGCTGCCTTGTTATGGACAGAAGCCCTCTATCATCCCTGGCTGCAAGTCTATCAAATGTACTAGAACTTTGCTGTAGTGGTCTGTCTCTATGGTCTGTCTCCATCTCTACGACAGGGTTCATTCTGCGTATTCTGCAGGTCGCTGCGGATGCCCGGTCGCTGGTAGACTGCTTGCTGCTTCCCGATCTGTTGTCACTCTCAATAGTACGACTGACCCGGGACCCCACCAAAAATGTCCTGTGTGACTTCAGTCGGCAAAGATATATATATATATGTAGTCAGTGGGACTGGGAACCAGTGCGTTTAGTAGCACTGCCCCTCCAGAGCAGTATATGAGTCAGCTGGCCAGGCAGAGTGTCAGACTGCAATCAAAAGCACTGAGAGGTTGTAGTGGGGCTTTTAAGACAACGCCTATACCAGCCTTGCTGGTTGAAATGGGGGAAGTACCATTAAGAAACAGGAGGAACAAGCTGGGACTCCACTACTGGGTTAAATTAAGCGGGTTTCAATACAGCTCGGCAGCAAAATGTATATTGGAGGAGTGTTGGGAGTTTGCAGGCAAGGAGGAGAAAGCAACCTTCTTTCACCACATAAAACAGTTAGCAGCCAATATTGGGTTAAAGCAGGACAATGTTATTTGGTCAGTGTGGTCTCCTATCCCTTTCTGGTTTCTCCCAGAGCTAGAGGTAGATTTGTCCCTGTTGAACGAGGGGAAAAAAGAGCTTACAAGTGACCGAGTGCACAGGTACCTAGGGCAGTACGAGAGAGAATATGTGCAGATATACACTGATGGGTCTAAAGACCCAGTCTCTGGGAAAACTTGCTTTGGAATGTATGTGGAGGGGCATCAGATCCAGCAGAGTATCCGGATAACAGATAACATGTCAGTATTTGCAGCTGAACTATTGGCAATTATATGGGCTGTGTGGTGAATAGAGGAGGTCAAACCGGCAAAAACTGTGATTTGTTCAGATCTGCGGCTGCTCTGGTGGCTCTGAGAGGGGGGGAATCAAAGGCACGATCTGGTTTGATTTGGGAAGTTATGTGCTGTATGTACAGGATAGAGCGAATGGGCTGCAAGGTTGTTTTTCTGTGGGTACCGGGGCACTCTGGGGTATATTTAAAATCGGGGCGTTTTGAGAATATTTAAGGCAGTGTTATTTAAATGACGCTCGTTTTCAGACGTGAGATTTATCAAAGCTCCGACCTGATGTACGCTAGGATCAGCTGTAGAGACACAAATAGCCTATGATAATAATTTGTTGTTAGAATAGGCCTATGATTTTGACAGTCCATGACCAGTATCTAGCTAGCCTAAGCCTATTGCTTGTAGAGCGAACTATGATCAGTACAGCCATTCTCCTAATCTAGGCTAAATTGTCTAATTGTGTTAATTTAGGATATTCTGGCATGTTTAATTATCAATTTGCTGGGGAGCCCCTTAATGGCCCTAGTTGGTCCCCGGACCTCATGTTGAGAACCACTTAGGCTACAACTGACATTGATATAATTATGACTAGTACTAGTCATAATATGAATTGTGGCTATGTTTAATTACGTTTTGGATATACTAAATGTAATTATGGAGGTCTGGAACGATTTTTTAATTTTGGATATCTAAAATGGTAGTTTGTCCTAGTAAAAACTGCATTGTAGATATCTGAAAGAGTAGATCCTCCTAGTAAGAATTCAATTGTAGATATCCAGAATGCAATTACAGATATCCAAAACTCAAAGCCCAATACAAATGAATGGGAAAAGTGACGTCATTCCTCCTAGGAAGAATGACGTTTCGGATATCCCAAATGACAGTTCCTCCTAGGAGGAATGTCATTATGGATATCCGAAATGTTAGTTTTGACTAGGAAGAACTGAATTATAGATATCTATTATACATATCCAGTCTAGCTATTAAATGTTAAAATGGCTACTTATATATTTTTTTAGTTTGTCCTAGGAAGAACTGCATTGTAGATATCTGAAAGAGTAGATCCTCCTAGTAAGAATTCTATTGCAGATATCCAGAATGTTGGTTTTAGATATCCAGAATGCAGTTATGGATATCCGAAACTAAAAGGCCAATACACATGAATGGGAAAAGTGACGTCATTCCTCCTAGGAAGAATGACGTTTCGGATATCCCAAATGACAGTTCCTCCTAGGAGGAACTGTCATTATGGATATCCGAAACGTTCGTTTTTTGACTAGGAAGAACTGAATTATAGATATCTATTATACAAATCCAGTCTAGCTATTAAATGTTAAAACAGCTACTTATATATTTTTTTTAGTTTGTCCTAGGAAGAACTGCATTGTAGATATCTGAAAGAGTAGCTCCTCCTAGTAAGAATTCTACTGCAGATATCCAGAATGTTGGTTTTAGATATCCAGAATGTAGTTACGGATATCCGAAACTAAAAGCCCAATACACATGAATGGTAAAAGTGACGTCATTCCTCCTAGGAAGAATGACGTTTCGGATATCCCAAATGACAGTTCCTCCTAGGAGGAATGTCATTATGGATATCCGAAATGTTAGTTTTGACTAGGAAGAACTGAATTATAGATATCTATTATACATATCCAGTCTAGCTATTAAATGTTAAAATGGCTACTTATATATTTTTTTAGTTTGTCCTAGGAAGAACTGCATTGTAGATATATGAAAGAGTAGATCCTCCTAGTAAGAATTCTATTGCAGATATCCAGAATGTTGGTTTTAGATATCCAGAATGCAGTTATGGATATCCGAAACTAAAAGGCCAATACACATGAATGGGAAAAGTGACGTCATTCCTCCTAGGAAGAATGACGTTTCGGATATCCCAAATGACAGTTCCTCCTAGGAGGAACTGTCATTATGGATATCCGAAACGTTCGTTTTGACTAGGAAGAACTGAATTATAGATATCTATTATACAAATCCAGTCTAGCTATTAAATGTTAAAACAGCTACTTATATATTTTTTTTAGTTTGTCCTAGGAAGAACTGCATTGTAGATATCTGAAAGAGTAGCTCCTCCTAGTAAGAATTCTACTGCAGATATCCAGAATGTTGGTTTTAGATATCCAGAATGTAGTTACGGATATCCGAAACTAAAAGCCCAATACACATGAATGGTAAAAGTGACGTCATTCCTCCTAGGAAGAATGACGTTTCGGATATCCCAAATGACAGTTCCTCCTAGGAAGAATGTCATTATGGATATCCGAAACGTTAGTTTTGACAAGGAAGAACTGAATTATAGATATCTATTATACATATCCAATCTAGCTATTAAATGTTAAAACGGCTACTTACATATTGTTTTAGTTTGTCCTAGGAAGAACTGCATTGTAGATATCTGAAAGAGTAGATCCTCCTAGTAAGAATTATATTGCAGATATCCAGAATGTTGGTTTTAGATATCCAGAATGCAGTTATGGATATCCGAAACTAAAAGCCCAATACACATGAATGGTAAAAGTGACGTCATTCCTCCTAGGAAGAATGACGTTTCGGATATCCCAAATGACAGTTCCTCCTAGGAGGAATGTCATTATGGATATCCGAAACGTTAGTTTTGACTAGGAAGAACTGAATTATAGATATCTATTATACATATCCAGTCTAGCTATTAAATGTTAAAACGGCTACTTATATATATTTTTAGTTTGTCCTAGGAAGAACTGCATTGTAGATATCTGAAAGAGTAGATCCTCCTAGTAAGAATTCTACTGCAGATATCCAGATTGTTGGTTTTAGATATCCAGAATGTAGTTACGGATATCCGAAACTAAAAGCCCAATACACATGAATGGTAAAAGTGACGTCATTCCTCCTAGGAAGAATGACGTTTCGGATATCCCAAATGACAGTTCCTCCTAGGAGGAATGTCATTATGGATATCCGAAACGTTAGTTTTGACTAGGAAGAACTGAATTATAGATATCTATTATACCTATCCAGTCTAGCTATTAAATGTTAAAACAGCTACTTATATATTTGTTTTAGTTTTGCCTAGGAAGAACTGCATTGTAGATATCTGAAAGAGTAGATCCTCCTAGTAAGAATTATATTGCAGATATCCAGAATGTTGGTTTTAGATATCCAGAATGCAGTTATGGATATCCGAAACTAAAAGCCCAATACACATGAATGGTAAAAGTGACGTCATTCCTCCTAGGAAGAATGACGTTTCGGATATCCCAAATGACAGTTCCTCCTAGGAGGAATGTCATTATGGATATCCAAAACGTTAGTTTTGACTAGGAAGAACTGAATTATAGATATCTATTATACATATCCAGTCTAGCTATTAAATGTTAAAACGGCTACTTATTTTTTTTTATTAGTTTGTCCTAGGAAGAACTGCATTGTAGATATCTGAAAGAGTAGATCCTCCTAGTAAGAATTCTACTGCAGATTTCCAGATTGTTTGTTTTAGATATCCAGAATGTAGTTACGGATATCCGAAACTAAAAGCAAAACGTCATTCCTCCTAGGAAGAATGACGTTTCGGATATCCCAAATGACAGTTCCTCCTAGGAGGAATGTCATTATGGATATCCGAAACGTTAGTTTTGACTAGGAAGAACTGAATTATATATATCTACTACATACATCCAGTCTAGCGATTAAATGTAATATATATAGGACAAAATGTAAGAAAAGTACTTGAGTCAATGTACTTAGTTACTTTACGTGAACAGCGTTCTCCTATTTCCTATCGCCGGCTGTGTTGTTGACGGACAACGGCTGCCCGCTTATACAGTACTTGAGTAAATGTACTTAGTTACTTTACACCTCCTCTGTGTAGTAGGCAGACAGACAGAGAACATTTTCGCCGACTTTACACCGCCAGTCCCCACGGGGGAGGGGGGACTGCCACAAAATAGATGGGGGGGGGTCCTATCACAAAATAGATGGGGGGGGGGGGGGGGGCGGGGTCTGAAACACAGAGAGAGGGAAAAAAAGCAAGCTGGTATACTTGACTAGTCATGTCTTGTTTCTCTTTCTTTTCTCTTCCTCCGGACTGGATGGGGGGTGCACTACAAATACCAAACATATGAACCTATAATAACCTTGTTCAGAGCTTCATCTCATCACCAACGTGTCTGTCAAATTTCTCCCAAAAGGATTCCACTTTGTTGGGCCGATGAAACCATGCAAGGCACCAACCGGCTCATCAGGAGCAATTAGGGGTTCAGCATCTTGCTCAAGGACACTTTGACACTAACTCTGGGGGAGCCCCCCGGCCCCTGGATCGAACTGGGAACCTTGCGGTTTCCAGTTCACTCGGGAACCTTGCGGTTTCCAGTTCACTCTACCCGGCCACTCTACTAGACAGGCAGGCTATTTCTCTGTTTATTACAGTAGATTAGCACATTGTGTTGGCCAGAAGCATAGCCACCATAGAGGCAAGACAGCCAGCTGCCTACCCAAGTGAGCTCTAGCCTTAAGTGTTATGAAACACAACGTGACATTACCGTTCTTTTTTTGTGGTCTTTTTCTGCCTTTATTGATAGGATAGTGGGCTGACAGGAAATGGGGAGGTGACACACAGCAAAGGTCGTCGGGATCCGGAGTCGAACCCGCGATATGCTGTCAAGCTGGACTACCAGCATGTGTGGTATGCCCCTGGAACGCTAGGCCAGCGGGCGGCCCGACATTTCAGTTCTTGACTGAAAACAAGTATGATTACATTTTGCTTATAGGCACCATTTAAATGCAAACTAGTGCTCCTTGGAGCACAGCTTCGCCAAGCCGGTTTGCCTACAGGGCCCACAGACTTTAGAAGCCAGTGATAGCCAATTCAAATGTTATCTGAAAAATCTGACTCGTACAACTTGATCACATGACCCCAGAGATAATGTGTACCGATTTGTGTGAGTTTTCTAGAAGTAGTAACAAATAACGTGTTTTGCAAAAATCTGTCTCATGGTGGTGTTTTTGGCTGATTTGAAAAAAGAAAATTGGTGGAGATACTTCCTTGGCCTTCTGGGAGTGAGGGTGCAAAGTTTCCCAACGATCGGTCCAGCGGTGCTTGTGGCATGTCCTAGGAAGAACTGCATTGTAGATATCTGAAAGAGTAGATCCTCCTAGTAAGAATTATATTGCAGATATCCAGAATGTTGGTTTTAGATATCCAGAATGCAGTTATGGATATCCGAAACTAAAAGCCCAATACACATGAATGGTAAAAGTGACGTCATTCCTCCTAGGAAGAATGACGTTTCGGATATCCCAAATGACAGTTCCTCCTAGGAGGAATGTCATTATGGATATCCGAAACGTTAGTTTTGACTAGGAAGAACTGAATTATAGATATCTATTATACATATCCAGTCTACCTATTAAATGTTAAAACGGCTACTTATATATTTTTTTAGTTTGTCCTAGGAAGAACTGCATTGTAGATATCTGAAAGAGTAGATCCTCCTAGTAAGAATTCTACTGCAGATATCCAGATTGTTGGTTTTAGATATCCAGAATGTAGTTACGGATATCCGAAACTAAAAGCCCAATACACATGAATGGTAAAAGTGACGTCATTCCTCCTAGGAAGAATGACGTTTCGGATATCCCAAATGACAGTTCCTCCTAGGAGGAATGTCATTATAGATATCCGAAACGTTAGTTTTGACTAGGAAGAACTGAATTATAGATATCTATTATACATATCCAGTCTAGCTATTAAATGTTAAAACGGCTAATTTTTTTTTTTTTTTAGCTTGTCCTAGGAAGAACTGCATTGTAGATATCTGAAAGAGTAGATCCTCCTAGTAAGAATTCTACTGCAGATATCCAGATTGTTGGTTTTAGATATCCAGAATGTAGTTACGGATATCCGAAACTAAAAGCCCAATACACATGAATGGTAAAAGTGACGTCATTCCTCCTAGGAAGAATGACGTTTCGGATATCCCAAATGACAGTTCCTCCTAGGAGGAATGTCATTATGGATATCCGAAACGTTAGTTTTGACTAGGAAGAACTGAATTATAGATATCTATTATACATATCCAGTCTAGCTATTAAATGTTAAAACGGCTACTTATATATTTTTTTTAGTTTGTCCTAGGAAGAACTGCATTGTAGATATCTGAAAGAGTAGATCCTCCTAGTAAGAATTCTACTGCAGATATCCAGATTGTTGGTTTTAGATATCCAGAATGTAGTTACGGATATCCGAAACTAAAAGCCCAATACACATGAATGGTAAAAGTGACGTCATTCCTCCTAGGAAGAATGACGTTTCGGATATCCCAAATGACAGTTCCTCCTAGGAGGAATGTCATTATGGATATCCGAAACGTTAGTTTTGACTAGGAAGAACTGAATTATAAATATCTATTATACCTATCCAGTCTAGCTATTAAATGTTAAAACAGCTACTTATATATTTGTTTTAGTTTTGCCTAGGAAGAACTGCATTGTAGATATCTGAAAGAGTAGATCCTCCTAGTAAGAATTATATTGCAGATATCCAGAATGTTGGTTTTAGATATCCAGAATGCAGTTATGGATATCCGCAACTAAAAGCCCAATACACATGAATGGTAAAAGTGACCACATTCCTCCTAGGAAGAATGACGTTTCGGATATCCCAAATGACAGTTCCTCCTAGGAGGAATGTCATTATGGATATCCAAAACGTTAGTTTTGACTAGGAAGAACTGAATTATAGATATCTATTATACATATCCAGTCTAGCTATTAAATGTTAAAACGGCTACTTATTTTTTTTTATTAGTTTGTCCTAGGAAGAACTGCATTGTAGATATCTGAAAGAGTAGATCCTCCTAGTAAGAATTCTACTGCAGATTTCCAGATTGTTGGTTTTAGATATCCAGAATGTAGTTACGGATATCCGAAACTAAAAGCAAAACGTCATTCCTCCTAGGAAGAATGACGTTTCGGATATCCCAAATGACAGTTCCTCCTAGGAGGAATGTCATTATGGATATCCGAAACGTTAGTTTTGACTAGGAAGAACTGAATTATATATATCTACTACATACATCCAGTCTAGCGATTAAATGTAATATATATAGGACAAAATGTAAGAAAAGTACTTGAGTCAATGTACTTAGTTACTTTACGTGAACAGCGTTCTCCTATTTCCTATCGCCGGCTGTGTTGTTGACGGACAACGGCTGCCCGCTTATACAGTACTTGAGTAAATGTACTTAGTTACTTTACACCTCCTCTGTGTAGTAGGCAGACAGACAGAGAACATTTTCGCCGACTTTACACCGCCAGTCCCCACGGGGGAGGGGGGACTGCCACAAAATAGATGGGGGGGGGGTCCTATCACAAAATAGATGGGGGGGGGGGGGTCTGAAACACAGAGAGAGGGAAAAAAAGCAAGCTGGTATACATGACTAGTCATGTCTTGTTTCTCTTTCTTTTCTCTTCCTCCGGACTGGATGGGGGGTGCACTACAAATACCAAACATATGAACCTATAATAACCTTGTTCAGAGCTTCATCTCATCACCAACGTGTCTGTCAAATTTCTCCCAAAAGGATTCCACTTTGTTGGGCCGATGAAACCATGCAAGGCACCAACCGGCTCATCAGGAGCAATTAGGGGTTCAGCATCTTGCTCAAGGACACTTTGACACTAACTCTGGGGGAGCCCCCCGGCCCCGGGATCGAACTGGGAACCTTGCGGTTTCCAGTTCACTCGGGAACCTTGCGGTTTCCAGTTCACTCTACCCGGCCACTCTACTAGACAGGCAGGCTATTTCTCTGTTTATTACAGTAGATTAGCACATTGTGTTGGCCAGAAGCATAGCCACCATAGAGGCAAGACAGCCAGCTGCCTACCCAAGTGAGCTCTAGCCTTAAGTGTTATGAAACACAACGTGACATTACCGTTCTTTTTTTGTGGTCTTTTTCTGCCTTTTTTGATAGGATAGTAGGCTGACAGGAAATGGGGAGGTGACACTAAGCAAAGGTCGTCGGGATCCGGAGTCGAACCCGCGATATGCTGTCAAGCTGGATTACCAGCATGTGTGGTATGCCCCTAGAACGCTAGGCCAGCGGGCGGCCCGACATTTCAGTTCTTGACTGAAAACAAGTATGATTACATTTTGCTTATAGGCACCATTTAAATGCAAACTAGTGCTCCTTGGAGCACAGCTTCGCCAAGCCGGTTTGCCTACAGGGCCCACAGACTTTAGAAGCCAGTGATAGCCAATTCAAATGTTATCTGAAAAATCTGACTCGTACAACTTGATCACATGACCCCAGAGATAATGTGTACCGATTTGTGTGAGTTTTCTAGAAGTAGTAACAAATAACGTGTTTTGCAAAAATCTGTCTCATGGTGGTGTTTTTGGCTGATTTGAAAAAAGAAAATTGGTGGAGATACTTCCTTGGCCTTCTGGGAGTGAGGGTGCAAAGTTTCCCAACGATCGGTCCAGCGGTGCTTGTGGCATGTCCTAGGAAGAACTGCATTGTAGATATCTGAAAGAGTAGATCCTCCTAGTAAGAATTATATTGCAGATATCCAGAATGTTGGTTTTAGATATCCAGAATGCAGTTATGGATATCCGAAACTAAAAGCCCAATACACATGAATGGTAAAAGTGACGTCATTCCTCCTAGGAAGAATGACGTTTCGGATATCCCAAATGACAGTTCCTCCTAGGAGGAATGTCATTATGGATATCCGAAACGTTAGTTTTGACTAGGAAGAACTGAATTATAGATATCTATTATACATATCCAGTCTACCTATTAAATGTTAAAACAGCTACTTATATATTTTTTTAGTTTGTCCTAGGAAGAACTGCATTGTAGATATCTGAAAGAGTAGATCCTCCTAGTAAGAATTCTACTGCAGATATCCAGATTGTTGGTTTTAGATATCCAGAATGTAGTTACGGATATCCGAAACTAAAAGCCCAATACACATGAATGGTAAAAGTGACGTCATTCCTCCTAGGAAGAATGACGTTTCGGATATCCCAAATGACAGTTCCTCCTAGGAGGAATGTCATTATAGATATCCGAAACGTTAGTTTTGACTAGGAAGAACTTAATTATAGATATCTATTATACATATCCAGTCTAGCTATTAAATGTTAAAACGGCTAATTTTTTTTTTTTTTTTAGCTTGTCCTAGGAAGAACTGCATTGTAGATATCTGAAAGAGTAGATCCTCCTAGTAAGAATTCTACTGCAGATATCCAGATTGTTGGTTTTAGATATCCAGAATGTAGTTACGGATATCCGAAACTAAAAGCCCAATACACATGAATGGTAAAAGTGACGTCATTCCTCCTAGGAAGAATGACGTTTCGGATATCCCAAATGACAGTTCCTCCTAGGAGGAATGTCATTATGGATATCCGAAACGTTAGTTTTGACTAGGAAGAACTGAATTATAGATATCTATTATACATATCCAGTCTAGCTATTAAATGTTAAAACGGCTACTTATATATTTTTTTAGTTTGTCCTAGGAAGAACTGCATTGTAGATATCTGAAAGAGTAGATCCTCCTAGTAAGAATTCTACTGCAGATATCCAGATTGTTGGTTTTAGATATCCAGAATGTAGTTACGGATATCCGAAACTAAAAGCCCAATACACATGAATGGTAAAAGTGACGTCATTCCTCCTAGGAAGAATGACGTTTCGGATATCCCAAATGACAGTTCCTCCTAGGAGGAATGTCATTATGGATATCCGAAACGTTAGTTTTGACTAGGAAGAACTGAATTATAAATATCTATTATACCTATCCAGTCTAGCTATTAAATGTTAAAACAGCTACTTATATATTTGTTTTAGTTTTGCCTAGGAAGAACTGCATTGTAGATATCTGAAAGAGTAGATCCTCCTAGTAAGAATTATATTGCAGATATCCAGAATGTTGGTTTTAGATATCCAGAATGCAGTTATGGATATCCGAAACTAAAAGCCCAATACACATGAATGGTAAAAGTGACGTCATTCCTCCTAGGAAGAATGACGTTTCGGATATCCCAAATGACAGTTCCTCCTAGGAGGAATGTCATTATGGATATCCAAAACGTTAGTTTTGACTAGGAAGAACTGAATTATAGATATCTATTATACATATCCAGTCTAGCTATTAAATGTTAAAACGGCTACTTATTTTTTTTTATTAGTTTGTCCTAGGAAGAACTGCATTGTAGATATCTGAAAGAGTAGATCCTCCTAGTAAGAATTCTACTGCAGATTTCCAGATTGTTGGTTTTAGATATCCAGAATGTAGTTACGGATATCCGAAACTAAAAGCAAAACGTCATTCCTCCTAGGAAGAATGACGTTTCGGATATCCCAAATGACAGTTCCTCCTAGGAGGAATGTCATTATGGATATCCGAAACGTTAGTTTTGACTAGGAAGAACTGAATTATATATATCTACTACATACATCCAGTCTAGCGATTAAATGTAATATATATAGGACAAAATGTAAGAAAAGTACTTGAGTCAATGTACTTAGTTACTTTACGTGAACAGCGTTCTCCTATTTCCTATCGCCGGCTGTGTTGTTGACGGACAACGGCTGCCCGCTTATACAGTACTTGAGTAAATGTACTTAGTTACTTTACACCTCCTCTGTGTAGTAGGCAGACAGACAGAGAACATTTTCGCCGACTTTACACCGCCAGTCCCCACGGGGGAGGGGGGACTGCCACAAAATAGATGGGGGGGGGGTCCTATCACAAAATAGATGGGGGGGGGGGGGGGTCTGAAACACAGAGAGAGTTTTCCAGATTGTTGGTTTTAGATATCCAGAATGTAGTTATGGATATCCGAAACTAAAAGCCCAATACACATGAATGGTAAAAGTGACGTCATTCCTCCTAGGAAGAATGACGTTTCGGATATCCCAAATGACAGTTCCTCCTAGGAGGAATGTCATTATGGATATCCGAAACGTTAGTTTTGACTAGGAAGAACTGAATTATAGATATCTATTATACCTATCCAGTCTAGCTATTAAATGTTAAAACAGCTACTTATATATTTGTTTTAGTTTTGCCTAGGAAGAACTGCATTGTAGATATCTGAAAGAGTAGATCCTCCTAGTAAGAATTATATTGCAGATATCCAGAATGTTGGTTTTAGATATCCAGAATGCAGTTATGGATATCCGAAACTAAAAGCCCAATACACATGAATGGTAAAAGTGACGTCATTCCTCCTAGGAAGAATGACGTTTCGGATATCCCAAATGACAGTTCCTCCTAGGAGGAATGTCATTATGGATATCCAAAACGTTAGTTTTGACTAGGAAGAACTGAATTATAGATATCTATTATACATATCCAGTCTAGCTATTAAATGTTAAAACGGCTACTTATTTTTTTTTATTAGTTTGTCCTAGGAAGAACTGCATTGTAGATATCTGAAAGAGTAGATCCTCCTAGTAAGAATTCTACTGCAGATTTCCAGATTGTTGGTTTTAGATATCCAGAATGTAGTTACGGATATCCGAAACTAAAAGCAAAACGTCATTCCTCCTAGGAAGAATGACGTTTCGGATATCCCAAATGACAGTTCCTCCTAGGAGGAATGTCATTATGGATATCCGAAACATTAGTTTTGACTAGGAAGAACTGAATTATATATATCTACTACATACATCCAGTCTAGCGATTAAATGTAATATATATAGGACAAAATGTAAGAAAAGTACTTGAGTCAATGTACTTAGTTACTTTACGTGAACAGCGTTCTCCTATTTCCTATCGCCGGCTGTGTTGTTGACGGACAACGGCTGCCCGCTTATACAGTACTTGAGTAAATGTACTTAGTTACTTTACACCTCCTCTGTGTAGTAGGCAGACAGACAGAGAAAATTTTCGCCGACTTTACACCGCCAGTCCCCACGGGGGAGGGGGGACTGCCACAAAATAGATGGGGGGGGGGTCCTATCACAAAATAGATGGGGGGGGGGGGGGTCTGAAACACAGAGAGAGGGAAAAAAAGCAAGCTGGTATACATGACTAGTCATGTCTTGTTTCTCTTTCTTTTCTCTTCCTCCGGACTGGATGGGGGGTGCACTACAAATACCAAACATATGAACCTATAATAACCTTGTTCAGAGCTTCATCTCATCACCAACGTGTCTGTCAAATTTCTCCCAAAAGGATTCCACTTTGTTGGGCCGATGAAACCATGCAAAGCACCAACCGGCTCATCAGGAGCAATTAGGGGTTCAGCATCTTGCTCAAGGACACTTTGACACTAACTCTGGGGGAGCCCCCCGGCCCCGGGATCGAACTGGGAACCTTGCGGTTTCCAGTTCACTCGGGAACCTTGCGGTTTCCAGTTCACTCTACCCGGCCACTCTACTAGACAGGCAGGCTATTTCTCTGTTTATTACAGTAGATTAGCACATTGTGTTGGCCAGAAGCATAGCCACCATAGAGGCAAGACAGCCAGCTGCCTACCCAAGTGAGCTCTAGCCTTAAGTGTTATGAAACACAACGTGACATTACCGTTCTTTTTTTGTGGTCTTTTTCTGCCTTTTTTGATAGGATAGTGGGCTGACAGGAAATGGGGAGGTGACACTAAGCAAAGGTCGTCGGGATCCGGAGTCGAACCCGCGATATGCTGTCAAGCTGGATTACCAGCATGTGTGGTATGCCCCTAGAACGCTAGGCCAGCGGGCGGCCCGACATTTCAGTTCTTGACTGAAAACAAGTATGATTACATTTTGCTTATAGGCACCATTTAAATGCAAACTAGTGCTCCTTGGAGCACAGCTTCGCCAAGCCGGTTTGCCTACAGGGCCCACAGACTTTAGAAGCCAGTGATAGCCAATTCAAATGTTATCTGAAAAATCTGACTCGTACAACTTGATCACATGACCCCAGAGATAATGTGTACCGATTTGTGTGAGTTTTCTAGAAGTAGTAACAAATAACGTGTTTTGCAAAAATCTGTCTCATGGTGGTGTTTTTGGCTGATTTGAAAAAAGAAAATTGGTGGAGATACTTCCTTGGCCTTCTGGGAGTGAGGGTGCAAAGTTTCCCAACGATCGGTCCAGCGGTGCTTGTGGCATGTCCTAGGAAGAACTGCATTGTAGATATCTGAAAGAGTAGATCCTCCTAGTAAGAATTATATTGCAGATATCCAGAATGTTGGTTTTAGATATCCAGAATGCAGTTATGGATATCCGAAACTAAAAGCCCAATACACATGAATGGTAAAAGTGACGTCATTCCTCCTAGGAAGAATGACGTTTCGGATATCCCAAATGACAGTTCCTCCTAGGAGGAATGTCATTATGGATATCCGAAACGTTAGTTTTGACTAGGAAGAACTGAATTATAGATATCTATTATACATATCCAGTCTACCTATTAAATGTTAAAACGGCTACTTATATATTTTTTTAGTTTGTCCTAGGAAGAACTGCATTGTAGATATCTGAAAGAGTAGATCCTCCTAGTAAGAATTCTACTGCAGATATCCAGATTGTTGGTTTTAGATATCCAGAATGTAGTTACGGATATCCGAAACTAAAAGCCCAATACACATGAATGGTAAAAGTGACGTCATTCCTCCTAGGAAGAATGACGTTTCGGATATCCTAAATGACAGTTCCTCCTAGGAGGAATGTCATTATAGATATCCGAAACGTTAGTTTTGACTAGGAAGAACTGAATTATAGATATCTATTATACATATCCAGTCTAGCTATTAAATGTTAAAACGGCTATTTTTTTTTTTTTTTTAGCTTGTCCTAGGAAGAACTGCATTGTAGATATCTGAAAGAGTAGATCCTCCTAGTAAGAATTCTACTGCAGATATCCAGATTGTTGGTTTTAGATATCCAGAATGTAGTTACGGATATCCGAAACTAAAAGCAAAACGTGATTCCTCCTAGGAAGAATGACGTTTCGGATATCCCAAATGACAGTTCCTCCTAGGAGGAATGTCATTATGGATATCCGAAACGTTAGTTTTGACTAGGAAGAACTGAATTATAGATATCTATTATAGATATCCAGTCTAAATATTAAATGTTAAAACGGCTACTTATTTTTTTTTATTAGTTTGTCCTAGGAAGAACTGCATTGTAGATATCTGAAAGAGTAGATCCTCCTAGTAAGAATTTTACTGCAGATTTCCAGATTGTTGGTTTTAGATATCCAGAATGTAGTTACGGATATCCGAAACTAAAAGCAAAACGTCATTCCTCCTAGGAAGAATGACGTTTCGGATATCCCAAATGACAGTTCCTCCTAGGAGGAATGTCATTATGGATATCCGAAACGTTAGTTTTGACTAGGAAGAACTGAATTATAGATATCTATTATACATATCCAGTCTAGCTATTAAATGTTAAAACAGCTACTTATATATTTGTTTTAGTTTTTCCTAGGAAGAACTGCATTGTAGATATCTGAAAGAGTAGATCCTCCTAGTAAGAATTCTACTGCAGATTTCCAGATTGTTGGTTTTAGATATCCAGAATGTAGTTACGGATATCCGAAACTAAAAGCAAAACGTCATTCCTCCTAGGAAGAATGACGTTTCGGATATCCCAAATGACAGTTCCTCCTAGGAAGAATGTCATTATGGATATCCGAAACGTTAGTTTTGACTAGGAAGAACTGAATTATAGATATCTATTATACATATCCAGTGTAGCCTTTAAATGTTAAAACAGCTACTTATATATTTGTTTTAGTTTTTCCTAGGAAGAACTGCATTGTAGATATCTGAAAGAGTAGATCCTCCTAGTAAGAATTCTACTGCAGATATCCAGATTGTTGGTTTTAGATATCCAGAATGTAGTTACGGATATCCGAAACTAAAAGCCCAATACACATGAATGGTAAAAGTGACGTCATTCCTCCTAGGAAGAATGACGTTTCGGATATCCCAAATGACAGTTCCTCCTAGGAGGAATGTCATTATGGATATCCGAAACGTTAGTTTTGACTAGGAAGAACTGAATTATAGATATCTATTATACATATCCAGTCTAGCTATTAAATGTTAAAACGGCAAAATTTTTTTTTTTTTAGCTTGTCCTAGGAAGAACTGCATTGTAGATATCTGAAAGAGTAGATCCTCCTAGTAAGAATTCTACTGCAGATATCCAGATTGTTGGTTTTAGATATCCAGAATGTAGTTACGGATATCCGAAACTAAAAGCAAAACGTCATTCCTCCTAGGAAGAATGACGTTTCGGATATCCCAAATGACAGTTCCTCCTAGGAGGAATGTCATTATGGATATCCGAAACGTTAGTTTTGACTAGGAAGAACTGAATTATAGATATCTACTACATACATCCAGTCTAGCGATTAAATGTAATATATATAGGACAAAATGTAAGAAAAGTACTTGAGTCAATGTACTTAGTTACTTTACGTGAACAGCGTTCTCCTATTTCCTATCGCCGGCTGTGTTGTTGACGGACAACGGCTGCCCGCTTATACAGTACTTGAGTAAATGTACTTAGTTACTTTACACCTCCTCTGTGTAGTAGGCAGACAGACAGAGAACATTTTCGCCGACTTTACACCGCCCGTCCCCGCGGGGGGGACTGCCACAAAATAGATGGGGGGGGTCCTGCCACAAAATAGATGGGGGGGGGGGTCTGAAACACAGAGAGAGGAAAAAAAAGCAAGCTGCTATACATGACTAGTCATGTCTTGTTTCTCTTTCTTTTCTCTTCCTCCGGACTGGATGGGGGGTGCACTACAAATACCAAACATATGAACCTATAATAACCTTGTTCAGAGCTTCATCTCATCACCAACGTGTCTGTCAAATTTCTCCCAAAAGGATTCCACTTTGTTGGGCCGATGAAACCATGCAAGTTACCAACCGGCTCATCAGGAGCAATTAGGGGTTCAGCATCTTGCTCAAGGACACTTTGACACTAACTCTGGGGGAGCCCCCCAGCCCGGGATCGAACTGGGAACCTTGTGGTTTCCAGTTCACTCTACGCGGCCACTCTACTAGACAGGCAGGCTATTTCTCTGTCTATTACAGTAGATTAGCACATTGTGTTGGCCAGAAGCATAGCCACCATAGAGGCAAGACAGCCAGCTGCCTACCCAAGTGAGCTCTAGCCTTAAGTGTTATGAAACACAACGTGACATTACCGTTCTTTTTTTTGTGGTCTTTTTCTGCCTTTATTGATAGGATAGTGGGCTGACAGGAAATGGGGAGGTGACACACAGCAAAGGTCGTCGGGATCCGGAGTCGAACCTGCGATATGCTGTCAAGCTGGATTACCAGCATATGTGGTATGCCCCTGGAACGCTAGGCCAGCGGGCGGCCCGACATTTCAGTTCTTGACTGAAAACAAGTATGATTACATTTTGCTTATAGGCACCATTTAAGTGCAAACTAGTGCTCCTTGGAACACAGCTTCGCCAAGCCGGTTTGCCTACAGGGCCCACAGACTTTAGAAGCCAGTGATAGCCAATTCAAATGTTATCTGAAAAATCTGACTCGTACAACTTGATCACATGACCCCAGAGATAATGTGTACCGATTTGTGTGAGTTTTCTAGAAGTAGTAACAAATAACGTGTTTTGCAAAAATCTGTCTCATGGTGGTGTTTTTGGCTGATTTGAAAAAAAAAAATTGGTGGAGATACTTCCTTGGCCTTCTGGGAGTGAGGGTGCAAAGTTCCCCACCGATCGGTCCAGCGGTGCTTGTGGCATGTCCTAGGAAGAACTGCATTGTAGATATCTGAAAGAGTAGATCCTCCTAGTAAGAATTATATTGCAGATAT
The DNA here is from genome assembly GCF_963454915.1 of Gymnoscopelus microlampas. Lineage (NCBI taxonomy): Eukaryota > Metazoa > Chordata > Actinopteri > Myctophiformes > Myctophidae > Gymnoscopelus > Gymnoscopelus microlampas. The sequence goes on along the minus strand of NC_139961.1, from coordinate 8,858,383 downwards.
CCAGAATGTTGGTTTTAGATATCCAGAATGCAGTTATGGATATCCGAAACTAAAAGCCCAATACACATGAATGGTAAAAGTGACGTCATTCCTCCTAGGAAGAATGACGTTTCGGATATCCCAAATGACAGTTCCTCCTAGGAGGAATGTCATTATGGATATCCGAAACGTTAGTTTTGACTAGGAAGAACTGAATTATAGATATCTATTATACATATCCAGTCTAGCTATTAAATGTTAAAACAGCTACTTATATATATGTTTTAGTTTTTCCTAGGAAGAACTGCATTGTAGATATCTGAAAGAGTAGATCCTCCTAGTAAGAATTCTACTGCAGATATCCAGATTGTTGGTTTTAGATATCCAGAATGTAGTTACGGATATCCGAAACTAAAAGCCTAATACACATGAATGGTAAAAGTGACGTCATTCCTCCTAGGAAGAATGACGTTTCGGATATCCCAAATGACAGTTCCTCCTAGGAGGAATGTCATTATGGATATCCGAAACGTTAGTTTTGACTAGGAAGAACTGAATTATAGATATCTATTATACATATCCAGTCTAGCTATTAAATGTTAAAACAGCTACTTATATATTTGTTTTAGTTTTTCCTAGGAAGAACTGCATTGTAGATATCTGAAAGAGTAGATCCTCCTAGTAAGAATTCTACTGCAGATATCCAGATTGTTGGTTTTAGATATCCAGAATGCAGTTATGGATATCCGAAACTAAAAGCCCAATACACATGAATGGTAAAAGTGACGTCATTCCTCCTAGGAAAAAGGACGTTTCGGATATCCCAAATGACAGTTCCTCCTAGGAGGAATGTCATTATGGATATCCGAAACGTTAGTTTTGACTAGGAAGAACTGAATTATAGATATCTATTATACCTATCCAGTCTAGCTATTAAATGTTAAAACAGCTACTTATATATTTGTTTTAGTTTTGCCTAGGAAGAACTGCATTGTAGATATCTGAAAGAGTAGATCCTCCTAGTAAGAATTATATTGCAGATATCCAGAATGTTGGTTTTAGATATCCAGAATGCAGTTATGGATATCCGAAACTAAAAGCAAAACGTCATTCCTCCTAGGAAGAATGACGTTTCGGATATCCCAAATGACAGTTCCTCCTAGGAGGAATGTCATTATGGATATCCAAAACGTTAGTTTTGACTAGGAAGAACTGAATTATAGATATCTATTATACATATCCAGTCTAGCTATTAAATGTTAAAACGGCTACTTATTTTTTTTTATTAGTTTGTCCTAGGAAGAACTGCATTGTAGATATCTGAAAGAGTAGATCCTCCTAGTAAGAAATCTACTGCAGATTTCCAGATTGTTGGTTTTAGATATCCAGAATGTAGTTACGGATATCTGAAACTGAAAGCCCAATACACATGAATGGTAAAAGTGACGTCATTCCTCCTAGGAAGAATGACGTTTCGGATATCCCAAATGACAGTTCCTCCTAGGAGGAATGTCATTATAGATATCCGAAACGTTAGTTTTGACTAGGAAGAACTGAATTATAGATATCTATTATACATATCCAGTCTAGCTATTAAATGTTAAAAAGGCTAATTTTTTTTTTTTTTTAGCTTGTCCTAGGAAGAACTGCATTGTAGATATCTGAAAGAGTAGATCCTCCTAGTAAGAATTCTACTGCAGATATCCAGATTGTTGGTTTTAGATATCCAGAATGTAGTTACGGATATCCGAAACTAAAAGCAAAACGTCATTCCTCCTAGGAAGAATGACGTTTCGGATATCCCAAATGACAGTTCCTCCTAGGAGGAATGTCATTATGGATATCCGAAACGTTAGTTTTGACTAGGAAGAACTGAATTATATATATCTACTACATACATCCAGTCTAGCGATTAAATGTAATATATATAGGACAAAATGTAAGAAAAGTACTTGAGTCAATGTACTTAGTTACTTTACGTGAACAGCGTTCTCCTATTTCCTATCGCCGGCTGTGTTGTTGACAAACAACGGCTGCCCGCTTATACAGTACTTGAGTAAATGTACTTAGTTACTTAACACCTCCTCTGTGTAGTAGGCAGACAGACAGAGAACATTTTCGCCGACTTTACACCGCCAGTCCCCACGGGGGAGGGGGGACTGCCACAAAATAGATGGGGGGGGGTCCTATCACAAAATAGATGGGGGGGGGGGGGGGGTCTGAAACACAGAGAGAGGGAAAAAAAGCAAGCTGGTATACATGACTAGTCATGTCTTGTTTCTCTTTCTTTTCTCTTCCTCCGGACTGGATGGGGGGTGCACTACAAATACCAAACATATGAACCTATAATAACCTTGTTCAGAGCTTCATCTCATCACCAACGTGTCTGTCAAATTTCTTCCAAAAGGATTCCACTTTGTTGGGCCGATGAAACCATGCAAGGCACCAACCGGCTCATCAGGAGCAATTAGGGGTTCAGCATCTTGCTCAAGGACACTTTGACACTAACTCTGGGGGAGCCCCCCCGGCCCCGGGATCGAACTGGGAACCTTGCGGTTTCCAGTTCACTCGGGAACCTTGCGGTTTCCAGTTCACTCTACCCGGCCACTCTACTAGACAGGCAGGCTATTTCTCTGTTTATTACAGTAGATTAGCACATTGTGTTGGCCAGAAGCATAGCCACCATAGAGGCAAGACAGCCAGCTGCCTACCCAAGTGAGCTCTAGCCTTAAGTGTTATGAAACACAACGTGACATTACCGTTCTTTTTTTGTGGTCTTTTTCTGCCTTTATTGATAGGATAGTGGGCTGACAGGAAATGGGGAGGTGACACACAGCAAAGGTCGTCGGGATCCGGAGTCGAACCCGCGATATGCTGTCAAGCTGGATTACCAGCATATGTGGTATGCCCCTGGAACGCTAGGCCAGCGGGCGGCCCGACATTTCAGTTCTTGACTGAAAACAAGTATGATTACATTTTGCTTATAGGCCTCATTTAAATGCAAACTAGTGCTCCTTGGAGCACAGCTTCGCCAAGCCGGTTTGCCTACAGGGCCCACAGACTTTAGAAGTCAGTGATAGCCAATTCAAATGTTATCTGAAAAATCTGACTCGTACAACTTGATCACATGACCCCAGAGATAATGTGTACCGATTTGTGTGAGTTTTCTAGAAGTAGTAACAAATAACGTGTTTTGCAAAAATCTGTCTCATGGTGGTGTTTTTGGCTGATTTGAAAAAAGAAAATTGGTGGAGATACTTCCTTGGCCTTCTGGGAGTGAGGGTGCAAAGTTTCCCAACGATCGGTCCAGCGGTGCTTGTGGCATGTCCTAGGAAGAACTGCATTGTAGATATCTGAAAGAGTAGATCCTCCTAGTAAGAATTCTACTGCAGATATCCAGATTGTTGGTTTTAGATATCCAGAATGTAGTTACGGATATCCGAAACTAAAAGCCCAATACACATGAATGGTAAAAGTGACGTCATTCCTCCTAGGAAGAATGACGTTTCGGATATCCCAAATGACAGTTCCTCCTAGGAGGAATGTCATTATGGATATCCGAAACGTTAGTTTTGACTAGGAAGAACTGAATTATAGATATCTATTATACATATCCAGTCTAGCTATTAAATGTTAAAACAGCTACTTATATATTTGTTTTAGTTTTGCCTAGGAAGAACTGCATTGTAGATATCTGAAAGAGTAGATCCTCCTAGTAAGAATTATATTGCAGATATCCAGAATGTTGGTTTTAGATATCCAGAATGCAGTTATGGATATCCGAAACTAAAAGCCCAATACACATGAATGGTAAAAGTGACGTCATTCCTCCTAGGAAGAATGACGTTTCGGATATCCCAAATGACAGTTCCTCCTAGGAGGAATGTCATTATGGATATCCAAAACGTTAGTTTTGACTAGGAAGAACTGAATTATAGATATCTATTATACATATCCAGTCTAGCTATTAAATGTTAAAACGGCTACTTATTTTTTTTTATTAGTTTGTCCTAGGAAGAACTGCATTGTAGATATCTGAAAGAGTAGATCCTCCTAGTAAGAATTCTACTGCAGATTTCCAGATTGTTGGTTTTAGATATCCAGAATGTAGTTACGGATATCCGAAACTAAAAGCAAAACGTCATTCCTCCTAGGAAGAATGACGTTTCGGATATCCCAAATGACAGTTCCTCCTAGGAGGAATGTCATTATGGATATCCGAAACATTAGTTTTGACTAGGAAGAACTGAATTATATATATCTACTACATACATCCAGTCTAGCGATTAAATGTAATATATATAGGACAAAATGTAAGAAAAGTACTTGAGTCAATGTACTTAGTTACTTTACGTGAACAGCGTTCTCCTATTTCCTATCGCCGGCTGTGTTGTTGACGGACAACGGCTGCCCGCTTATACAGTACTTGAGTAAATGTACTTAGTTACTTTACACCTCCTCTGTGTAGTAGGCAGACAGACAGAGAACATTTTCGCCGACTTTACACCGCCAGTCCCCACGGGGGAGGGGGGACTGCCACAAAATAGATGGGGGGGGGGGTCCTATCACAAAATAGATGGGGGGGGGGGGGGTCTGAAACACAGAGAGAGGGAAAAAAAGCAAGCTGGTATACATGACTAGTCATGTCTTGTTTCTCTTTCTTTTCTCTTCCTCCGGACTGGATGGGGGGTGCACTACAAATACCAAACATATGAACCTATAATAACCTTGTTCAGAGCTTCATCTCATCACCAACGTGTCTGTCAAATTTCTCCCAAAAGGATTCCACTTTGTTGGGCCGATGAAACCATGCAAGGCACCAACCGGCTCATCAGGAGCAATTAGGGGTTCAGCATCTTGCTCAAGGACACTTTGACACTAACTCTGGGGGAGCCCCCCGGCCCCGGGATCGAACTGGGAACCTTGCGGTTTCCAGTTCACTCGGGAACCTTGCGGTTTCCAGTTCACTCTACCCGGCCACTCTACTAGACAGGCAGGCTATTTCTCTGTTTATTACAGTAGATTAGCACATTGTGTTGGCCAGAAGCATAGCCACCATAGAGGCAAGACAGCCAGCTGCCTACCCAAGTGAGCTCTAGCCTTAAGTGTTATGAAACACAACGTGACATTACCGTTCTTTTTTTGTGGTCTTTTTCTGCCTTTTTTGATAGGATAGTGGGCTGACAGGAAATGGGGAGGTGACACTAAGCAAAGGTCGTCGGGATCCGGAGTCGAACCCGCGATATGCTGTCAAGCTGGATTACCAGCATGTGTGGTATGCCCCTAGAACGCTAGGCCAGCGGGCGGCCCGACATTTCAGTTCTTGACTGAAAACAAGTATGATTACATTTTGCTTATAGGCACCATTTAAATGCAAACTAGTGCTCCTTGGAGCACAGCTTCGCCAAGCCGGTTTGCCTACAGGGCCCACAGACTTTAGAAGCCAGTGATAGCCAATTCAAATGTTATCTGAAAAATCTGACTCGTACAACTTGATCACATGACCCCAGAGATAATGTGTACCGATTTGTGTGAGTTTTCTAGAAGTAGTAACAAATAACGTGTTTTGCAAAAATCTGTCTCATGGTGGTGTTTTTGGCTGATTTGAAAAAAGAAAATTGGTGGAGATACTTCCTTGGCCTTCTGGGAGTGAGGGTGCAAAGTTTCCCAACGATCGGTCCAGCGGTGCTTGTGGCATGTCCTAGGAAGAACTGCATTGTAGATATCTGAAAGAGTAGATCCTCCTAGTAAGAATTATATTGCAGATATCCAGAATGTTGGTTTTAGATATCCAGAATGCAGTTATGGATATCCGAAACTAAAAGCCCAATACACATGAATGGTAAAAGTGACGTCATTCCTCCTAGGAAGAATGACGTTTCGGATATCCCAAATGACAGTTCCTCCTAGGAGGAATGTCATTATGGATATCCGAAACGTTAGTTTTGACTAGGAAGAACTGAATTATAGATATCTATTATACATATCCAGTCTACCTATTAAATGTTAAAACGGCTACTTATATATTTTTTTAGTTTGTCCTAGGAAGAACTGCATTGTAGATATCTGAAAGAGTAGATCCTCCTAGTAAGAATTCTACTGCAGATATCCAGATTGTTGGTTTTAGATATCCAGAATGTAGTTACGGATATCCGAAACTAAAAGCCCAATACACATGAATGGTAAAAGTGACGTCATTCCTCCTAGGAAGAATGACGTTTCGGATATCCTAAATGACAGTTCCTCCTAGGAGGAATGTCATTATAGATATCCGAAACGTTAGTTTTGACTAGGAAGAACTGAATTATAGATATCTATTATACATATCCAGTCTAGCTATTAAATGTTAAAACGGCTAATTTTTTTTTTTTTTTAGCTTGTCCTAGGAAGAACTGCATTGTAGATATCTGAAAGAGTAGATCCTCCTAGTAAGAATTCTACTGCAGATATCCAGATTGTTGGTTTTAGATATCCAGAATGTAGTTACGGATATCCGAAACTAAAAGCAAAACGTCATTCCTCCTAGGAAGAATGACGTTTCGGATATCCCAAATGACAGTTCCTCCTAGGAGGAATGTCATTATGGATATCCGAAACGTTAGTTTTGACTAGGAAGAACTGAATTATAGATATCTATTATAGATATCCAGTCTAAATATTAAATGTTAAAACGGCTACTTATTTTTTTTTATTAGTTTGTCCTAGGAAGAACTGCATTGTAGATATCTGAAAGAGTAGATCCTCCTAGTAAGAATTTTACTGCAGATTTCCAGATTGTTGGTTTTAGATATCCAGAATGTAGTTACGGATATCCGAAACTAAAAGCAAAACGTCATTCCTCCTAGGAAGAATGACGTTTCGGATATCCCAAATGACAGTTCCTCCTAGGAGGAATGTCATTATGGATATCCGAAACGTTAGTTTTGACTAGGAAGAACTGAATTATAGATATCTATTATACATATCCAGTCTAGCTATTAAATGTTAAAACAGCTACTTATATATTTGTTTTAGTTTTTCCTAGGAAGAACTGCATTGTAGATATCTGAAAGAGTAGATCCTCCTAGTAAGAATTCTACTGCAGATTTCCAGATTGTTGGTTTTAGATATCCAGAATGTAGTTACGGATATCCGAAACTAAAAGCAAAACGTCATTCCTCCTAGGAAGAATGACGTTTCGGATATCCCAAATGACAGTTCCTCCTAGGAAGAATGTCATTATGGATATCCGAAACGTTAGTTTTGACTAGGAAGAACTGAATTATAGATATCTATTATACATATCCAGTCTAGCTATTAAATGTTAAAACAGCTACTTATATATTTGTTTTAGTTTTTCCTAGGAAGAACTGCATTGTAGATATCTGAAAGAGTAGATCCTCCTAGTAAGAATTCTACTGCAGATATCCAGATTGTTGGTTTTAGATATCCAGAATGTAGTTACGGATATCCGAAACTAAAAGCCCAATACACATGAATGGTAAAAGTGACGTCATTCCTCCTAGGAAGAATGACGTTTCGGATATCCCAAATGACAGTTCCTCCTAGGAGGAATGTCATTATGGATATCCGAAACGTTAGTTTTGACTAGGAAGAACTGAATTATAGATATCTATTATACATATCCAGTCTAGCTATTAAATGTTAAAACGGCAAATTTTTTTTTTTTTTTAGCTTGTCCTAGGAAGAACTGCATTGTAGATATCTGAAAGAGTAGATCCTCCTAGTAAGAATTCTACTGCAGATATCCAGATTGTTGGTTTTAGATATCCAGAATGTAGTTACGGATATCCGAAACTAAAAGCAAAACGTCATTCCTCCTAGGAAGAATGACGTTTCGGATATCCCAAATGACAGTTCCTCCTAGGAGGAATGTCATTATGGATATCCGAAACGTTAGTTTTGACTAGGAAGAACTGAATTATAGATATCTACTACATACATCCAGTCTAGCGATTAAATGTAATATATATAGGACAAAATGTAAGAAAAGTACTTGAGTCAATGTACTTAGTTACTTTACGTGAACAGCGTTCTCCTATTTCCTATCGCCGGCTGTGTTGTTGACGGACAACGGCTGCCCGCTTATACAGTACTTGAGTAAATGTACTTAGTTACTTTACACCTCCTCTGTGTAGTAGGCAGACAGACAGAGAACATTTTCGCCGACTTTACACCGCCCGTCCCCGCGGGGGGGACTGCCACAAAATAGATGGGGGGGGTCCTGCCACAAAATAGATGGGGGGGGGGGGGTCTGAAACACAGAGAGAGGAAAAAAAAGCAAGCTGCTATACATGACTAGTCATGTCTTGTTTCTCTTTCTTTTCTCTTCCTCCGGACTGGATGGGGGGTGCACTACAAATACCAAACATATGAACCTATAATAACCTTGTTCAGAGCTTCATCTCATCACCAACGTGTCTGTCAAATTTCTCCCAAAAGGATTCCACTTTGTTGGGCCGATGAAACCATGCAAGTTACCAACCGGCTCATCAGGAGCAATTAGGGGTTCAGCATCTTGCTCAAGGACACTTTGACACTAACTCTGGGGGAGCCCCCCAGCCCGGGATCGAACTGGGAACCTTGTGGTTTCCAGTTCACTCTACGCGGCCACTCTACTAGACAGGCAGGCTATTTCTCTGTCTATTACAGTAGATTAGCACATTGTGTTGGCCAGAAGCATAGCCACCATAGAGGCAAGACAGCCAGCTGCCTACCCAAGTGAGCTCTAGCCTTAAGTGTTATGAAACACAACGTGACATTACCGTTCTTTTTTTTGTGGTCTTTTTCTGCCTTTATTGATAGGATAGTGGGCTGACAGGAAATGGGGAGGTGACACACAGCAAAGGTCGTCGGGATCCGGAGTCGAACCTGCGATATGCTGTCAAGCTGGATTACCAGCATATGTGGTATGCCCCTGGAACGCTAGGCCAGCGGGCGGCCCGACATTTCAGTTCTTGACTGAAAACAAGTATGATTACATTTTGCTTATAGGCACCATTTAAGTGCAAACTAGTGCTCCTTGGAACACAGCTTCGCCAAGCCGGTTTGCCTACAGGGCCCACAGACTTTAGAAGCCAGTGATAGCCAATTCAAATGTTATCTGAAAAATCTGACTCGTACAACTTGATCACATGACCCCAGAGATAATGTGTACCGATTTGTGTGAGTTTTCTAGAAGTAGTAACAAATAACGTGTTTTGCAAAAATCTGTCTCATGGTGGTGTTTTTGGCTGATTTGAAAAAAAAAAATTGGTGGAGATACTTCCTTGGCCTTCTGGGAGTGAGGGTGCAAAGTTCCCCACCGATCGGTCCAGCGGTGCTTGTGGCATGTCCTAGGAAGAACTGCATTGTAGATATCTGAAAGAGTAGATCCTCCTAGTAAGAATTATATTGCAGATATCCAGAATGTTGGTTTTAGATATCCAGAATGCAGTTATGGATATCCGAAACTAAAAGCCCAATACACATGAATGGTAAAAGTGACGTCATTCCTCCTAGGAAGAATGACGTTTCGGATATCCCAAATGACAGTTCCTCCTAGGAGGAATGTCATTATGGATATCCGAAACGTTAGTTTTGACTAGGAAGAACTGAATTATAGATATCTATTATACATATCCAGTCTAGCTATTAAATGTTAAAACAGCTACTTATATATATTTTTTTGTTTTTCCTAGGAAGAACTGCATTGTAGATATCTGAAAGAGTAGATCCTCCTAGTAAGAATTCTACTGCAGATATCCAGATTGTTGGTTTTAGATATCCAGAATGTAGTTACGGATATCCGAAACTAAAAGCAAAACGTCATTCCTCCTAGGAAGAATGACGTTTCGGATATCCCAAATGACAGTTCCTCCTAGGAAGAATGTCATTATGGATATCCGAAACGTTAGTTTTGACTAGGAAGAACTGAATTATAGATATCTATTATACATATCCAGTCTAGCTATTAAATGTTAAAACAGCTACTTATATATATGTTTTAGTTTTTCCTAGGAAGAACTGCATTGTAGATATCTGAAAGAGTAGATCCTCCTAGTAAGAATTCTACTGCAGATATCCAGATTGTTGGTTTTAGATATCCAGAATGTAGTTACGGATATCCGAAACTAAAAGCCTAATACACATGAATGGTAAAAGTGACGTCATTCCTCCTAGGAAGAATGACGTTTCGGATATCCCAAATGACAGTTCCTCCTAGGAGGAATGTCATTATGGATATCCGAAACGTTAGTTTTGACTAGGAAGAACTGAATTATAGATATCTATTATACATATCCAGTCTAGCTATTAAATGTTAAAACAGCTACTTATATATTTGTTTTAGTTTTTCCTAGGAAGAACTGCATTGTAGATATCTGAAAGAGTAGATCCTCCTAGTAAGAATTCTACTGCAGATATCCAGATTGTTGGTTTTAGATATCCAGAATGCAGTTATGGATATCCGAAACTAAAAGCCCAATACACATGAATGGTAAAAGTGACGTCATTCCTCCTAGGAAGAATGACGTTTCGGATATCCCAAATGACAGTTCCTCCTAGGAGGAATGTCATTATGGATATCCGAAACGTTAGTTTTGACTAGGAAGAACTGAATTATAGATATCTATTATACCTATCCAGTCTAGCTATTAAATGTTAAAACAGCTACTTATATATTTGTTTTAGTTTTGCCTAGGAAGAACTGCATTGTAGATATCTGAAAGAGTAGATCCTCCTAGTAAGAATTATATTGCAGATATCCAGAATGTTGGTTTTAGATTTCCAGAATGCAGTTATGGATATCCGAAACTAAAAGCCCAATACACATGAATGGTAAAAGTGACGTCATTCCTCCTAGGAAGAATGACGTTTCGGATATCCCAAATGACAGTTCCTCCTAGGAGGAATGTCATTATGGATATCCAAAACGTTAGTTTTGACTAGGAAGAACTGAATTATAGATATCTATTATACATATCCAGTCTAGCTATTAAATGTTAAAACGGCTACTCATTTTTTTTTATTAGTTTGTCCTAGGAAGAACTGCATTGTAGATATCTGAAAGAGTAGATCCTCCTAGTAAGAAATCTACTGCAGATTTCCAGATTGTTGGTTTTAGATATCCAGAATGTAGTTACGGATATCCGAAACTAAAAGCCCAATACACATGAATGGTAAAAGTGACGTCATTCCTCCTAGGAAGAATGACGTTTCGGATATCCCAAATGACAGTTCCTCCTAGGAGGAATGTCATTATAGATATCCGAAACGTTAGTTTTGACTAGGAAGAACTGAATTATAGATATCTATTATACATATCCAGTCTAGCTATTAAATGTTAAAACGGCTAATTTTTTTTTTTTTTTAGCTTGTCCTAGGAAGAACTGCATTGTAGATATCTGAAAGAGTAGATCCTCCTAGTAAGAATTCTACTGCAGATATCCAGATTGTTGGTTTTAGATATCCAGAATGTAGTTACGGATATCCGAAACTAAAAGCAAAACGTCATTCCTCCTAGGAAGAATGACGTTTCGGATATCCCAAATGACAGTTCCTCCTAGGAGGAATGTCATTATGGATATCCGAAACGTTAGTTTTGACTAGGAAGAACTGAATTATATATATCTACTACATACATCCAGTCTAGCGATTAAATGTAATATATATAGGACAAAATGTAAGAAAAGTACTTGAGTCAATGTACTTAGTTACTTTACGTGAACAGCGTTCTCCTATTTCCTATCGCCGGCTGTGTTGTTGACGGACAACGGCTGCCCGCTTATACAGTACTTGAGTAAATGTACTTAGTTACTTTACACCTCCTCTGTGTAGTAGGCAGACAGACAGAGAACATTTTCGCCGACTTTACACCGCCAGTCCCCACGGGGGAGGGGGGACTGCCACAAAATAGATGGGGGGGGGGTCCTATCACAAAATAGATGGGGGGGGGGGGGGGGGGTCTGAAACACAGAGAGAGGGAAAAAAAGCAAGCTGGTATACATGACTAGTCATGTCTTGTTTCTCTTTCTTTTCTCTTCCTCCGGACTGGATGGGGGGTGCACTACAAATACCAAACATATGAACCTATAATAACCTTGTTCAGAGCTTCATCTCATCACCAACGTGTCTGTCAAATTTCTCCCAAAAGGATTCCACTTTGTTGGGCCGATGAAACCATGCAAGGCACCAACCGGCTCATCAGGAGCAATTAGGGGTTCAGCATCTTGCTCAAGGACACTTTGACACTAACTCTGGGGGAGCCCCCCGGCCCCGGGATCGAACTGGGAACCTTGCGGTTTCCAGTTCACTCGGGAACCTTGCGGTTTCCAGTTCACTCTACCCGGCCACTCTACTAGACAGGCAGGCTATTTCTCTGTTTATTACAGTAGATTAGCACATTGTGTTGGCCAGAAGCATAGCCACCATAGAGGCAAGACAGCCAGCTGCCTACCCAAGTGAGCTCTAGCCTTAAGTGTTATGAAACACAACGTGACATTACCGTTCTTTTTTTGTGGTCTTTTTCTGCCTTTTTTGATAGGATAGTGGGCTGACAGGAAATGGGGAGGTGACACTAAGCAAAGGTCGTCGGGATCCGGAGTCGAACCCGCGATATGCTGTCAAGCTGGATTACCAGCATGTGTGGTATGCCCCTAGAACGCTAGGCCAGCGGGCGGCCCGACATTTCAGTTCTTGACTGAAAACAAGTATGATTACATTTTGCTTATAGGCACCATTTAAATGCAAACTAGTGCTCCTTGGAGCACAGCTTCGCCAAGCCGGTTTGCCTACAGGGCCCACAGACTTTAGAAGCCAGTGATAGCCAATTCAAATGTTATCTGAAAAATCTGACTCGTACAACTTGATCACATGACCCCAGAGATAATGTGTACCGATTTGTGTGAGTTTTCTAGAAGTAGTAACAAATAACGTGTTTTGCAAAAATCTGTCTCATGGTGGTGTTTTTGGCTGATTTGAAAAAAGAAAATTGGTGGAGATACTTCCTTGGCCTTCTGGGAGTGAGGGTGCAAAGTTTCCCAACGATCGGTCCAGCGGTGCTTGTGGCATGTCCTAGGAAGAACTGCATTGTAGATATCTGAAAGAGTAGATCCTCCTAGTAAGAATTATATTGCAGATATCCAGAATGTTGGTTTTAGATATCCAGAATGCAGTTATGGATATCCGAAACTAAAAGCCCAATACACATGAATGGTAAAAGTGACGTCATTCCTCCTAGGAAGAATGACGTTTCGGATATCCCAAATGACAGTTCCTCCTAGGAGGAATGTCATTATGGATATCCGAAACGTTAGTTTTGACTAGGAAGAACTGAATTATAGATATCTATTATACATATCCAGTCTACCTATTAAATGTTAAAACGGCTACTTATATATTTTTTTAGTTTGTCCTAGGAGGAACTGCATTGTAGATATCTGAAAGAGTAGATCCTCCTAGTAAGAATTCTACTGCAGATATCCAGATTGTTGGTTTTAGATATCCAGAATGTAGTTACGGATATCCGAAACTAAAAGCCCAATACACATGAATGGTAAAAGTGACGTCATTCCTCCTAGGAAGAATGACGTTTCGGATATCCCAAATGACAGTTCCTCCTAGGAGGAATGTCATTATAGATATCCGAAACGTTAGTTTTGACTAGGAAGAACTGAATTATAGATATCTATTATACATATCCAGTCTAGCTATTAAATGTTAAAACGGCTAATTTTTTTTTTTTTTAGCTTGTCCTAGGAAGAACTGCATTGTAGATATCTGAAAGAGTAGATCCTCCTAGTAAGAATTCTACTGCAGATATCCAGATTGTTGGTTTTAGATATCCAGAATGTAGTTACGGATATCCGAAACTAAAAGCAAAACGTCATTCCTCCTAGGAAGAATGACGTTTCGGATATCCCAAATGACAGTTCCTCCTAGGAGGAATGTCATTATGGATATCCGAAACGTTAGTTTTGACTAGGAAGAACTGAATTATAGATATCTATTATAGATATCCAGTCTAAATATTAAATGTTAAAACGGCTACTTATTTTTTTTTATTAGTTTGTCCTAGGAAGAACTGCATTGTAGATATCTGAAAGAGTAGATCCTCCTAGTAAGAATTTTACTGCAGATTTCCAGATTGTTGGTTTTACATATCCAGAATGTAGTTACGGATATCCGAAACTAAAAGCAAAACGTCATTCCTCCTAGGAAGAATGACGTTTCGGATATCCCAAATGACAGTTCCTCCTAGGAGGAATGTCATTATGGATATCCGAAACGTTAGTTTTGACTAGGAAGAACTGAATTATAGATATCTATTATACATATCCAGTCTAGCTATTAAATGTTAAAACAGCTACTTATATATTTGTTTTAGTTTTTCCTAGGAAGAACTGCATTGTAGATATCTGAAAGAGTAGATCCTCCTAGTAAGAATTCTACTGCAGATTTCCAGATTGTTGGTTTTAGATATCCAGAATGTAGTTACGGATATCCGAAACTAAAAGCAAAACGTCATTCCTCCTAGGAAGAATGACGTTTCGGATATCCCAAATGACAGTTCCTCCTAGGAAGAATGTCATTATGGATATCCGAAACGTTAGTTTTGACTAGGAAGAACTGAATTATAGATATCTATTATACATATCCAGTCTAGCTATTAAATGTTAAAACAGCTACTTATATACTTGTTTTAGTTTTTCCTAGGAAGAACTGCATTGTAGATATCTGAAAGAGTAGATCCTCCTAGTAAGAATTCTACTGCAGATATCCAGATTGTTGGTTTTAGATATCCAGAATGTAGTTACGGATATCCGAAACTAAAAGCCCAATACACATGAATGGTAAAAGTGACGTCATTCCTCCTAGGAAGAATGACGTTTCGGATATCCCAAATGACAGTTCCTCCTAGGAGGAATGTCATTATGGATATCCGAAACGTTAGTTTTGACTAGGAAGAACTGAATTATAGATATCTATTATACATATCCAGTCTAGCTATTAAATGTTAAAACGGCTAATTTTTTTTTTTTTTTAGCTTGTCCTAGGAAGAACTGCATTGTAGATATCTGAAAGAGTAGATCCTCCTAGTAAGAATTCTACTGCAGATATCCAGATTGTTGGTTTTAGATATCCAGAATGTAGTTACGGATATCCGAAACTAAAAGCAAAACGTCATTCCTCCTAGGAAGAATGACGTTTCGGATATCCCAAATGACAGTTCCTCCTAGGAGGAATGTCATTATGGATATCCGAAACGTTAGTTTTGACTAGGAAGAACTGAATTATAGATATCTACTACATACATCCAGTCTAGCGATTAAATGTAATATATATAGGACAAAATGTAAGAAAAGTACTTGAGTCAATGTACTTAGTTACTTTACGTGAACAGCGTTCTCCTATTTCCTATCGCCGGCTGTGTTGTTGACGGACAACGGCTGCCCGCTTATACAGTACTTGAGTAAATGTACTTAGTTACTTTACACCTCCTCTGTGTAGTAGGCAGACAGACAGAGAACATTTTCGCCGACTTTACACCGCCCGTCCCCGCGGGGGGGACTGCCACAAAATAGATGGGGGGGGTCCTGCCACAAAATAGATGGGGGGGGGGGGGTCTGAAACACAGAGAGAGGAAAAAAAAGCAAGCTGCTATACATGACTAGTCATGTCTTGTTTCTCTTTCTTTTCTCTTCCTCCGGACTGGATGGGGGGTGCACTACAAATACCAAACATATGAACCTATAATAACCTTGTTCAGAGCTTCATCTCATCACCAACGTGTCTGTCAAATTTCTCCCAAAAGGATTCCACTTTGTTGGGCCGATGAAACCATGCAAGTTACCAACCGGCTCATCAGGAGCAATTAGGGGTTCAGCATCTTGCTCAAGGACACTTTGACACTAACTCTGGGGGAGCCCCCCAGCCCGGGATCGAACTGGGAACCTTGTGGTTTCCAGTTCACTCTACCCGGCCACTCTACTAGACAGGCAGGCTATTTCTCTGTCTATTACAGTAGATTAGCACATTGTGTTGGCCAGAAGCATAGCCACCATAGAGGCAAGACAGCCAGCTGCCTACCCAAGTGAGCTCTAGCCTTAAGTGTTATGAAACACAACGTGACATTACCGTTCTTTTTTTTGTGGTCTTTTTCTGCCTTTATTGATAGGATAGTGGGCTGACAGGAAATGGGGAGGTGACACACAGCAAAGGTCGTCGGGATCCGGAGTCGAACCTGCGATATGCTGTCAAGCTGGATTACCAGCATATGTGGTATGCCCCTGGAACGCTAGGCCAGCGGGCGGCCCGACATTTCAGTTCTTGACTGAAAACAAGTATGATTACATTTTGCTTATAGGCACCATTTAAGTGCAAACTAGTGCTCCTTGGAGCACAGCTTCGCCAAGCCGGTTTGCCTACAGGGCCCACAGACTTTAGAAGCCAGTGATAGCCAATTCAAATGTTATCTGAAAAATCTGACTCGTACAACTTGATCACATGACCCCAGAGATAATGTGTACCGATTTGTGTGAGTTTTCTAGAAGTAATAGCAAATAACGTGTTTTGCAAAAATCTGTCTCATGGTGGTGTTTTTGGCTGATTTGAAAAAAAAAAAAATTGGTGGAGATACTTCCTTGGCCTTCTGGGAGTGAGGGTGCAAAGTTTCCCACCGATCGGTCCAGCGGTGCTTGTGGCATGTCCTAGGAAGAACTGCATTGTAGATATCTGAAAGAGTAGATCCTCCTAGTAAGAATTATATTGCAGATATCCAGAATGTTGGTTTTAGATATCCAGAATGCAGTTATGGATATCCGAAACTAAAAGCCCAATACACATGAATGGTAAAAGTGACGTCATTCCTCCTAGGAAGAATGACGTTTCGGATATCCCAAATGACAGTTCCCCCTAGGAGGAATGTCATTATGGATATCCGAAACGTTAGTTTTGACTAGGAAGAACTGAATTATAGATATCTATTATACATATCCAGTCTAGCTATTAAATGTTAAAACAGCTACTTATATATATGTTTTAGTTTTTCCTAGGAAGAACTGCATTGTAGATATCTGAAAGAGTAGATCCTCCTAGTAAGAATTCTACTGCAGATATCCAGATTGTTGGTTTTAGATATCCAGAATGTAGTTACGGATATCCGAAACTAAAAGCCTAATACACATGAATGGTAAAAGTCACGTCATTCCTCCTAAGAAGAATGACGTTTCGGATATCCCAAATGACAGTTCCTCCTAGGAGGAATGTCATTATGGATATCCGAAACGTTAGTTTTGACTAGGAAGAACTGAATTATAGATATCTATTATACATATCCAGTCTAGCTATTAAATGTTAAAACAGCTACTTATATATTTGTTTTAGTTTTTCCTAGGAAGAACTGCATTGTAGATATCTGAAAGAGTAGATCCTCCTAGTAAGAATTCTACTGCAGATATCCAGATTGTTGGTTTTAGATATCCAGAATGCAGTTATGGATATCCGAAACTAAAAGCCCAATACACATGAATGGTAAAAGTGACGTCATTCCTCCTAGGAAGAATGACGTTTCGGATATCCCAAATGACAGTTCCTCCTAGGAGGAATGTCATTATGGATATCCGAAACGTTAGTTTTGACTAGGAAGAACTGAATTATAGATATCTATTATACCTATCCAGTCTAGCTATTAAATGTTAAAACAGCTACTTATATATTTATTTTAGTTTTGCCTAGGAAGAACTGCATTGTAGATATCTGAAAGAGTAGATCCTCCTAGTAAGAATTATATTGCAGATATCCAGAATGTTGGTTTTAGATATCCAGAATGCAGTTATGGATATCCGAAACTAAAAGCCCAATACACATGAATGGTAAAAGTGACGTCATTCCTCCTAGGAAGAATGACGTTTCGGATATCCCAAATGACAGTTCCTCCTAGGAGGAATGTCATTATGGATATCCAAAACGTTAGTTTTGACTAGGAAGAACTGAATTATAGATATCTATTATACATATCCAGTCTAGCTATTAAATGTTAAAACGGCTACTTATTTTTTTTTATTAGTTTGTCCTAGGAAGAACTGCATTGTAGATATCTGAAAGAGTAGATCCTCCTAGTAAGAATTCTACTGCAGATTTCCAGATTGTTGGTTTTAGATATCCAGAATGTAGTTACGGATATCCGAAACTAAAAGCCCAATACACATGAATGGTAAAAGTGACGTCATTCCTCCTAGGAAGAATGACGTTTCGGATATCCCAAATGACAGTTCCTCCTAGGAGGAATGTCATTATAGATATCCG
Organism: Gymnoscopelus microlampas; assembly: GCF_963454915.1. Classification (NCBI taxonomy): domain Eukaryota; kingdom Metazoa; phylum Chordata; class Actinopteri; order Myctophiformes; family Myctophidae; genus Gymnoscopelus; species Gymnoscopelus microlampas. The sequence continues at coordinate 8,840,119 of NC_139961.1, read as the reverse complement.
AAACGTTAGTTTTGACTAGGAAGAACTGAATTATAGATATCTATTATACATATCCAGTCTAGCTATTAAATGTTAAAACGGCTAATTTTTTTTTTTTTTTAGCTTGTCCTAGGAAGAACTGCATTGTAGATATCTGAAAGAGTAGATCCTCCTAGTAAGAATTCTACTGCAGATATCCAGATTGTTGGTTTTAGATATCCAGAATGTAGTTACGGATATCCGAAACTAAAAGCAAAACGTCATTCCTCCTAGGAAGAATGACGTTTCGGATATCCCAAATGACAGTTCCTCCTAGGAGGAATGTCATTATGGATATCCGAAACGTTAGTTTTGACTAGGAAGAACTGAATTATATATATCTACTACATACATCCAGTCTAGCGATTAAATGTAATATATATAGGACAAAATGTAAGAAAAGTACTTGAGTCAATGTACTTAGTTACTTTACGTGAACAGCGTTCTCCTATTTCCTATCGCCGGCTGTGTTGTTGACGAACAACGGCTGCCCGCTTATACAGTACTTGAGTAAATGTACTTAGTTACTTTACACCTCCTCTGTGTAGTAGGCAGACAGACAGAGAACATTTTCGCCGACTTTACACCGCCAGTCCCCACGGGGGAGGGGGGACTGCCACAAAATAGATGGGGGGGGGGGTCCTATCACAAAATAGATGGGGGGGGGGGGGGGGGTCTGAAACACAGAGAGAGGGAAAAAAAGCAAGCTGGTATACATGACTAGTCATGTCTTGTTTCTCTTTCTTTTCTCTTCCTCCGGACTGGATGGGGGGTGCACTACAAATACCAAACATATGAACCTATAATAACCTTGTTCAGAGCTTCATCTCATCACCAACGTGTCTGTCAAATTTCTCCCAAAAGGATTCCACTTTGTTGGGCCGATGAAACCATGCAAGGCACCAACCGGCTCATCAGGAGCAATTAGGGGTTCAGCATCTTGCTCAAGGACACTTTGACACTAACTCTGGGGGAGCCCCCCGGCCCCGGGATCGAACTGGGAACCTTGCGGTTTCCAGTTCACTCGGGAACCTTGCGGTTTCCAGTTCACTCTACCCGGCCACTCTACTAGACAGGCAGGCTATTTCTCTGTTTATTACAGTAGATTAGCACATTGTGTTGGCCAGAAGCATAGCCACCATAGAGGCAAGACAGCCAGCTGCCTACCCAAGTGAGCTCTAGCCTTAAGTGTTATGAAACACAACGTGACATTACCGTTCTTTTTTTGTGGTCTTTTTCTGCCTTTATTGATAGGATAGTGGGCTGACAGGAAATGGGGAGGTGACACACAGCAAAGGTCGTCGGGATCCGGAGTCGAACCCGCGATATGCTGTCAAGCTGGATTACCAGCATGTGTGGTATGCCCCTGGAACGCTAGGCCAGCGGGCGGCCCGACATTTCAGTTCTTGACTGAAAACAAGTATGATTACATTTTGCTTATAGGCCTCATTTAAATGCAAACTAGTGCTCCTTGGAGCACAGCTTCGCCAAGCCGGTTTGCCTACAGGGCCCACAGACTTTAGAAGTCAGTGATAGCCAATTCAAATGTTATCTGAAAAATCTGACTCGTACAACTTGATCACATGACCCCAGAGATAATGTGTACCGATTTGTGTGAGTTTTCTAGAAGTAGTAACAAATAACTTGTTTTGCAAAAATCTGTCTCATGGTGGTGTTTTTGGCTGATTTGAAAAAAGAAAATTGGTGGAGATACTTCCTTGGCCTTCTGGGAGTGAGGGTGCAAAGTTTCCCAACGATCGGTCCAGCGGTGCTTGTGGCATGTCCTAGGAAGAACTGCATTGTAGATATCTGAAAGAGTAGATCCTCCTAGTAAGAATTATATTGCAGATATCCAGAATGTTGGTTTTAGATATCCAGAATGCAGTTATGGATATCCGAAACTAAAAGCCCAATACACATGAATGGTAAAAGTGACGTCATTCCTCCTAAGAAGAATGACGTTTCGGATATCCCAAATGACAGTTCCTCCTAGGAGGAATGTCATTATGGATATCCGAAACGTTAGTTTTGACTAGGAAGAACTGAATTATAGATATCTATTATACATATCCAGTCTACCTATTAAATGTTAAAACGGCTACTTATATATTTTTTTAGTTTGTCCTAGGAAGAACTGCATTGTAGATATCTGAAAGAGTAGATCCTCCTAGTAAGAATTCTACTGCAGATATCCAGATTGTTGGTTTTAGATATCCAGAATGTAGTTACGGATATCCGAAACTAAAAGCCCAATACACATGAATGGTAAAAGTGACGTCATTCCTCCTAGGAAGAATGACGTTTCGGATATCCCAAATGACAGTTCCTCCTAGGAGGAATGTCATTATAGATATCCGAAACGTTAGTTTTGACTAGGAAGAACTGAATTATAGATATCTATTATACATATCCAGTCTAGCTATTAAATGTTAAAACGGCTAATTTTTTTTTTTTTTTAGCTTGTCCTAGGAAGAACTGCATTGTAGATATCTGAAAGAGTAGATCCTCCTAGTAAGAATTCTACTGCAGATATCCAGATTGTTGGTTTTAGATATCCAGAATGTAGTTACGGATATCCGAAACTAAAAGCAAAACGTCATTCCTCCTAGGAAGAATGACGTTTCGGATATCCCAAATGACAGTTCCTCCTAGGAGGAATGTCATTATGGATATCCGAAACGTTAGTTTTGACTAGGAAGAACTGAATTATAGATATCTATTATACATATCCAGTCTAGCTATTAAATGTTAAAACAGCTACTTATATATTTGTTTTAGTTTTTCCTAGGAAGAACTGCATTGTAGATATCTGAAAGAGTAGATCCTCCTAGTAAGAATTCTACTGCAGATTTCCAGATTGTTGGTTTTAGATATCCAGAATGTAGTTACGGATATCCGAAACTAAAAGCAAAACGTCATTCCTCCTAGGAAGAATGACGTTTCGGATATCCCAAATGACAGTTCCTCCTAGGAAGAATGTCATTATGGATATCCGAAACGTTAGTTTTGACTAGGAAGAACTGAATTATAGATATCTATTATACATATCCAGTCTAGCTATTAAATGTTAAAACAGCTACTTATATATTTGTTTTAGTTTTTCCTAGGAAGAACTGCATTGTAGATATCTGAAAGAGTAGATCCTCCTAGTAAGAATTCTACTGCAGATATCCAGATTGTTGGTTTTAGATATCCAGAATGTAGTTACGGATATCCGAAACTAAAAGCCCAATACACATGAATGGTAAAAGTGACGTCATTCCTCCTAGGAAGAATGACGTTTCGGATATCCCAAATGACAGTTCCTCCTAGGAGGAATGTCATTATGGATATCCGAAACGTTAGTTTTGACTAGGAAGAACTGAATTATAGATATCTATTATACATATCCAGTCTAGCTATTAAATGTTAAAACGGCTAATTTTTTTTTATTTTAGCTTGTCCTAGGAAGAACTGCATTGTAGATATCTGAAAGAGTAGATCCTCCTAGTAAGAATTCTACTGCAGATATCCAGATTGTTGGTTTTAGATATCCAGAATGTAGTTACGGATATCCGAAACTAAAAGCAAAACGTCATTCCTCCTAGGAAGAATGACGTTTCGGATATCCCAAATGACAGTTCCTCCTAGGAGGAATGTCATTATGGATATCCGAAACGTTAGTTTTGACTAGGAAGAACTGAATTATAGATATCTACTACATACATCCAGTCTAGCGATTAAATGTAATATATATAGGACAAAATGTAAGAAAAGTACTTGAGTCAATGTACTTAGTTACTTTACGTGAACAGCGTTCTCCTATTTCCTATCGCCGGCTGTGTTGTTGACGGACAACGGCTGCCCGCTTATACAGTACTTGAGTAAATGTACTTAGTTACTTTACACCTCCTCTGTGTAGTAGGCAGACAGACAGAGAACATTTTCGCCGACTTTACACCGCCCGTCCCCGCGGGGGGGACTGCCACAAAATAGATGGGGGGGGTCCTGCCACAAAATAGATGGGGGGGGGGTCTGAAACACAGAGAGAGGAAAAAAAAGCAAGCTGCTATACATGACTAGTCATGTCTTGTTTCTCTTTCTTTTCTCTTCCTCCGGACTGGATGGGGGGTGCACTACAAATACCAAACATATGAACCTATAATAACCTTGTTCAGAGCTTCATCTCATCACCAACGTGTCTGTCAAATTTCTCCCAAAAGGATTCCACTTTGTTGGGCCGATGAAACCATGCAAGTTACCAACCGGCTCATCAGGAGCAATTAGGGGTTCAGCATCTTGCTCAAGGACACTTTGACACTAACTCTGGGGGAGCCCCCCAGCCCGGGATCGAACTGGGAACCTTGTGGTTTCCAGTTCACTCTACCCGGCCACTCTACTAGACAGGCAGGCTATTTCTCTGTCTATTACAGTAGATTAGCACATTGTGTTGGCCAGAAGCATAGCCACCATAGAGGCAAGACAGCCAGCTGCCTACCCAAGTGAGCTCTAGCCTTAAGTGTTATGAAACACAACGTGACATTACCGTTCTTTTTTTTGTGGTCTTTTTCTGCCTTTATTGATAGGATAGTGGGCTGACAGGAAATGGGGAGGTGACACACAGCAAAGGTCGTCGGGATCCGGAGTCGAACCTGCGATATGCTGTCAAGCTGGATTACCAGCATATGTGGTATGCCCCTGGAACGCTAGGCCAGCGGGCGGCCCGACATTTCAGTTCTTGACTGAAAACAAGTATGATTACATTTTGCTTATAGGCACCATTTAAGTGCAAACTAGTGCTCCTTGGAGCACAGCTTCGCCAAGCCGGTTTGCCTACAGGGCCCACAGACTTTAGAAGCCAGTGATAGCCAATTCAAATGTTATCTGAAAAATCTGACTCGTACAACTTGATCACATGACCCCAGAGATAATGTGTACCGATTTGTGTGAGTTTTCTAGAAGTAGTAACAAATAACGTGTTTTGCAAAAATCTGTCTCATGGTGGTGTTTTTGGCTGATTTGAAAAAAAATAAATTGGTGGAGATACTTCCTTGGCCTTCTGGGAGTGAGGGTGCAAAGTTTCCCACCGATCGGTCCAGCGGTGCTTGTGGCATGTCCTAGGAAGAACTGCATTGTAGATATCTGAAAGAGTAGATCCTCCTAGTAAGAATTATATTGCAGATATCCAGAATGTTGGTTTTAGATATCCAGAATGCAGTTATGGATATCCGAAACTAAAAGCCCAATACACATGAATGGTAAAAGTGACGTCATTCCTCCTAGGAAGAATGACGTTTCGGATATCCCAAATGACAGTTCCTCCTAGGAGGAATGTCATTATGGATATCCGAAACGTTAGTTTTGACTAGGAAGAACTGAATTATAGATATCTATTATACATATCCAGTCTAGCTATTAAATGTTAAAACAGCTACTTATATATATTTTTTTGTTTTTCCTAGGAAGAACTGCATTGTAGATATCTGAAAGAGTAGATCCTCCTAGTAAGAATTCTACTGCAGATATCCAGATTGTTGGTTTTAGATATCCAGAATGTAGTTACGGATATCCGAAACTAAAAGCAAAACGTCATTCCTCCTAGGAAGAATGACGTTTCGGATATCCCAAATGACAGTTCCTCCTAGGAAGAATGTCATTATGGATATCCGAAACGTTAGTTTTGACTAGGAAGAACTGAATTATAGATATCTATTATACATATGCAGTCTAGCTATTAAATGTTAAAACAGCTACTTATATATATGTTTTAGTTTTTCCTAGGAAGAACTGCATTGTAGATATCTGAAAGAGTAGATCCTCCTAGTAAGAATTCTACTGCAGATATCCAGATTGTTGGTTTTAGATATCCAGAATGTAGTTACGGATATCCGAAACTAAAAGCCTAATACACATGAATGGTAAAAGTGACGTCATTCCTCCTAGGAAGAATGACGTTTCGGATATCCCAAATGACAGTTCCTCCTAGTAGCAGGGCGGGAATATGCCGTTTTCAATACACGATAGTGCACTTGGTGATACAAGCGCGAAATTTGGCACAGATGTCCTTCATATGACCCTAATTGATAATCAACCTCTGGCCACGCAAAAATCCTAAGATTTCAAGATGGCCACCACCGGTTTTCAAATGGCTGCAACTGGGCCAATGTTTTGGACTATATCACTTAGCTGGGGCTTATTTTAATATATGAGAATATGTTCTGGAGGTATTTCTACCAAGTACGATAAAAAATAACATTAGGTTCCAATATGGCGGCATGTTTTCCAATATGGCTGCCGATAAATTGCAGAAATGTGCATCTGCATGGTTTATCCACATGAGCTTGTAGTACATGTCTGTGTATTAATTACCATACACGGAATCCATTTATGGAAAATTTGAAAGTGATTTATTAGCTTGGTAAAGCTTAGTGCTTACTTTTTGTTTTGTTATAAGTCATTATAAACACATTCTCATTTACAATGGTGGCTGCGCAAGTGACAGGCCAGTTTACTAGCAACTGCAACCACAGAGGGGTGTGCAGATAAGTCCAAACTTAAAGCATTTGCAGTGTCCAGAACATGCTTTTTTACATCCACATCGTGTCAGCTTCTGGCATAATTTGGCAAACAGGACTGCACAAGAGTGACTGGCCCTGTATATGTCCTGCTTGGAATGCACTTCACTTGCATTCACTTCCTTGTAGGAACTACTTCTATGAAGTTCTATCGTACGTGAGTACTATGAACTCCTCAATGACTTGCATATGTTTATCATTTATTGCAAAAGGTGTTGAACCTAATTTGGAGAAGTTGTCTGCCATGCTGACCTTTTTCCCTTTCCATGGAAGGACGAAACTGTGTGGCATCCCCTGAATGCATGAAAGAAGCAAAGACCTGATGACTTTGATTCAATAGCTGATGCAATTTCATGAACAGGGATCCATCTGAGATCCTTCCCTCCTTCCAAAGGCAATCCACAGCTAATTCAAGCCAAGTCTTTGAACAAGTGAAACTGTTATGTCAACAATGTCAGTATCTGAGGCAGAGCTCAGAGGATAGCATCTGACACATCATGATTCGCAGCTCGGATACTGACGTTGTTGTCATAGCAGTTGCACTTGTTCATATTAAGTAAGTCTGAGACTTATTGTCAGTATCAGCTGAGAACGCAGGGGTCTTATAGACCCCCTGGTATTGCTGAGGTGGAGCGCCACACTCACCGTACCTACTCATACACTGATCCTGACCGAACCCATGACCATGTGATCCGAAGGTGAAAGCTCTACCGACTGAGCTACCCAGACACAAAGACTTGGCTTGAAAAAGCTGTTGAAGAACCTCAGATGGATGGATCCCCCTTCATGAAAATGCATCAGCTATTGGATCATAGTCATCAGGTCTTTGCTTCTTTCATGCGTTCAGCAGATGCCATACAGTTTTGTCCTTCCACGGAAAGAGAAAAAGGTCAGCACCTGTTTGAGAAAATATCCCTATATACAGTATATATAAGTTTTTGTATTTATTGGTGAACATATTGAAAAGTCTGTTGCCCTAGGTCATTAAAAAGCTACCAAATCACTTTAAAGTGTGCTATAAATTGATTCTGGGTATGGTAATTAATACAAATACATGTGCTACAAGCTCATGTGAATGTACATTTATGCAATTTATCGGCAGCCATATTGGAAAATATGCCGCCATATTAGAACCTAATATTATTATTTTTATCTTATTTGGTAGAAATACCATCAGAACATATTCTCCTACATTAAAATAAGGGGGAAATCAAAGATTTACAGCCCCAGCAAAGTGATATAGTCCAAAATGTTGGCCCAGTTGCAGCCATTTTGAAAACCGGTGGTGGCCATCTTGAAATCTTAGGATTTTTGCGTGGCCAGAGGTTGATTATCAATTAGGGTCATATGAAGGACATCTGTGCCAAATTTCTCGCTTGTATCACCAAGTGCACTATGGTATCAATTTCCCGCCCTGCTATAGGAGGAATGTCATTATGGATATCCGAAACGTTAGTTTTGACTAGGAAGAACTGAATTATAGATATCTATTATACATATCCAGTCTAGCTATTAAATGTTAAAACAGCTACTTATATATTTGTTTTAGTTTTTCCTAGGAAGAACTGCATTGTAGATATCTGAAAGAGTAGATCCTCCTAGTAAGAATTCTACTGCAGATATCCAGATTGTTGGTTTTAGATATCCAGAATGCAGTTATGGATATCCGAAACTAAAAGCCCAATACACATGAATGGTAAAAGTGACGTCATTCCTCCTAGGAAGAATGACGTTTCGGATATCCCAAATGACAGTTCCTCCTAGGAGGAATGTCATTATGGATATCCGAAACGTTAGTTTTGACTAGGAAGAACTGAATTATAGATATCTATTATACCTATCCAGTCTAGCTATTAAATGTTAAAACAGCTACTTATATATTTGTTTTAGTTTTGCCTAGGAAGAACTGCATTGTAGATATCTGAAAGAGTAGATCCTCCTAGTAGGAATTATATTGCAGATATCCAGAATGTTGGTTTTAGATATCCAGAATGCAGTTATGGATATCCGAAACTAAAAGCCCAATACACATGAATGGTAAAAGTTACGTCATTCCTCCTAGGAAGAATGACGTTTCGGATATCCCAAATGACAGTTCCTCCTAGGAGGAATGTCATTATGGATATCCAAAACGTTAGTTTTGACTAGGAAGAACTGAATTATAGATATCTATTATACATATCCAGTCTAGCTATTAAATGTTAAAACGGCTACTTATTTTTTTTTATTAGTTTGTCCTAGGAAGAACTGCATTGTAGATATCTGAAAGAGTAGATCCTCCTAGTAAGAATTCTACTGCAGATTTCCAGATTGTTGGTTTTAGATATCCAGAATGTAGTTACGGATATCCGAAACTAAAAGCCCAATACACATGAATGGTAAAAGTGACGTCATTCCTCCTAGGAAGAATGACGTTTCGGATATCCCAAATGACAGTTCCTCCTAGGAGGAATGTCATTATAGATATCCGAAACGTTAGTTTTGACTAGGAAGAACTGAATTATAGATATCCATTATACATATCCAGTCTAGCTATTAAATGTTAAAACGGCTATTTTTTTTTTTTTTTAGCTTGTCCTAGGAAGAACTGCATTGTAGATATCTGAAAGAGTAGATCCTCCTAGTAAGAATTCTACTGCAGATATCCAGATTGTTGGTTTTAGATATCCAGAATGTAGTTACGGATATCCGAAACTAAAAGCAAAACGTCATTCCTCCTAGGAAGAATGACGTTTCGGATATCCCAAATGACAGTTCCTCCTAGGAGGAATGTCATTATGGATATCCGAAACGTTAGTTTTGACTAGGAAGAACTGAATTATATATATCTACTACATACATCCAGTCTAGCGATTAAATGTAATATATATAGGACAAAATGTAAGAAAAGTACTTGAGTCAATGTACTTAGTTACTTTACGTGAACAGCGTTCTCCTATTTCCTATCGCCGGCTGTGTTGTTGACGGACAACGGCTGCCCGCTTATACAGTACTTGAGTAAATGTACTTAGTTACTTTACACCTCCTCTGTGTAGTAGGCAGACAGACAGAGAACATTTTCGCCGACTTTACACCGCCAGTCCCCACGGGGGAGGGGGGACTGCCACAAAATAGATGGGGGGGGGGGGTCCTATCACAAAATAGATGGGGGGGGGGGGGGGGGGGGGTCTGAAACACAGAGAGAGGGAAAAAAAGCAAGCTGGTATACATGACTAGTCATGTCTTGTTTCTCTTTCTTTTCTCTTCCTCCGGACTGGATGGGGGGTGCACTACAAATACCAAACATATGAACCTATAATAACCTTGTTCAGAGCTTCATCTCATCACCAACGTGTCTGTCAAATTTCTCCCAAAAGGATTCCACTTTGTTGGGCCGATGAAACCATGCAAGGCACCAACCGGCTCATCAGGAGCAATTAGGGGTTCAGCATCTTGCTCAAGGACACTTTGACACTAACTCTGGGGGAGCCCCCCGGCCCCGGGATCGAACTGGGAACCTTGCGGTTTCCAGTTCACTCGGGAACCTTGCGGTTTCCAGTTCACTCTACCCGGCCACTCTACTAGACAGGCAGGCTATTTCTCTGTTTATTACAGTAGATTAGCACATTGTGTTGGCCAGAAGCATAGCCACCATAGAGGCAAGACAGCCAGCTGCCTACCCAAGTGAGCTCTAGCCTTAAGTGTTATGAAACACAACGTGACATTACCGTTCTTTTTTTGTGGTCTTTTTCTGCCTTTATTGATAGGATAGTGGGCTGACAGGAAATGGGGAGGTGACACACAGCAAAGGTCGTCGGGATCCGGAGTCGAACCCGCGATATGCTTTCATGCTGGATTACCAGCATGTGTGGTATGCCCCTGGAACGCTAGGCCAGCGGGCGGCCCGACATTTCAGTTCTTGACTGAAAACAAGTATGATTACATTTTGCTTATAGGCCTCATTTAAATGCAAACTAGTGCTCCTTGGAGCACAGCTTCGCCAAGCCGGTTTGCCTACAGGGCCCACAGACTTTAGAAGTCAGTGATAGCCAATTCAAATGTTATCTGAAAAATCTGACTCGTACAACTTGATCACATGACCCCAGAGATAATGTGTACCGATTTGTGTGAGTTTTCTAGAAGTAGTAACAAATAACATGTTTTGCAAAAATCTGTCTCATGGTGGTGTTTTTGGCTGATTTGAAAAAAGAAAATTGGTGGAGATACTTCCTTGGCCTTCTGGGAGTGAGGGTGCAAAGTTTCCCAACGATCGGTCCAGCGGTGCTTGTGGCATGTCCTAGGAAGAACTGCATTGTAGATATCTGAAAGAGTAGATCCTCCTAGTAAGAATTATATTGCAGATATCCAGAATGTTGGTTTTAGATATCCAGAATGCAGTTATGGATATCCGAAACTAAAAGCCCAATACACATGAATGGTAAAAGTGACGTCATTCCTCCTAGGAAGAATGACGTTTCGGATATCCCAAATGACAGTTCCTCCTAGGAGGAATGTCATTATGGATATCCGAAACGTTAGTTTTGACTAGGAAGAACTGAATTATAGATATCTATTATACATATCCAGTCTACCTATTAAATGTTAAAACGGCTACTTATATATTTTTTTAGTTTGTCCTAGGAAGAACTGCATTGTAGATATCTGAAAGAGTAGATCCTCCTAGTAAGAATTCTACTGCAGATATCCAGATTGTTGGTTTTAGATATCCAGAATGTAGTTACGGATATCCGAAACTAAAAGCAAAACGTCATTCCTCCTAGGAAGAATGACGTTTCGGATATCCCAAATGACAGTTCCTCCTAGGAGGAATGTCATTATGGATATCCGAAACGTTAGTTTTGACTAGGAAGAACTGAATTATAGATATCTATTATAGATATCCAGTCTAAATATTAAATGTTAAAACGGCTACTTATTTTTTTTTATTAGTTTGTCCTAGGAAGAACTGCATTGTAGATATCTGAAAGAGTAGATCCTCCTAGTAAGAATTTTACTGCAGATTTCCAGATTGTTGGTTTTAGATATCCAGAATGTAGTTACGGATATCCGAAACTAAAAGCAAAACGTCATTCCTCCTAGGAAGAATGACGTTTCGGATATCCCAAATGACAGTTCCTCCTAGGAGGAATGTCATTATGGATATCCGAAACGTTAGTTTTGACTAGGAAGAACTGAATTATAGATATCTATTATACATATCCAGTCTAGCTATTAAATGTTAAAACAGCTACTTATATATTTGTTTTAGTTTTTCCTAGGAAGAACTGCATTGTAGATATCTGAAAGAGTAGATCCTCCTAGTAAGAATTCTACTGCAGATTTCCAGATTGTTGGTTTTAGATATCCAGAATGTAGTTACGGATATCCGAAACTAAAAGCAAAACGTCATTCCTCCTAGGAAGAATGACGTTTCGGATATCCCAAATGACAGTTCCTCCTAGGAAGAATGTCATTATGGATATCCGAAACGTTAGTTTTGACTAGGAAGAACTGAATTATAGATATCTATTATACCTATCCAGTCTAGCTATTAAATGTTAAAACAGCTACTTATATATTTGTTTTAGTTTTTCCTAGGAAGAACTGCATTGTAGATATCTGAAAGAGTAGATCCTCCTAGTAAGAATTCTACTGCAGATATCCAGATTGTTGGTTTTAGATATCCAGAATGTAGTTACGGATATCCGAAACTAAAAGCCCAATACACATGAATGGTAAAAGTGACGTCATTCCTCCTAGGAAGAATGACGTTTCGGATATCCCAAATGACAGTTCCTCCTAGGAGGAATGTCATTATAGATATCCGAAACGTTAGTTTTGACTAGGAAGAACTGAATTATAGATATCTATTATACATATCCAGTCTAGCTATTAAATGTTAAAACGGCTACTTATTTTTTTTTATTAGTTTGTCCTAGGAAGAACTGCATTGTAGATATCTGAAAGAGTAGATCCTCCTAGTAAGAATTCTACTGCAGATTTCCAGATTGTTGGTTTTAGATATCCAGAATGTAGTTACGGATATCCGAAACTAAAAGCCCAATACACATGAATGGTAAAAGTGACGTCATTCCTCCTAGGAAGAATGACGTTTCGGATATCCCAAATGACAGTTCCTCCTAGGAGGAATGTCATTATAGATATCCGAAACGTTAGTTTTGACTAGGAAGAACTGAATTATAGATATCCATTATACATATCCAGTCTAGCTATTAAATGTTAAAACGGCTATTTTTTATTTTTTTTAGCTTGTCCTAGGAAGAACTGCATTGTAGATATCTGAAAGAGTAGATCCTCCTAGTAAGAATTCTACTGCAGATATCCAGATTGTTGGTTTTAGATATCCAGAATGTAGTTACGGATATCCGAAACTAAAAGCGAAACGTCATTCCTCCTAGGAAGAATGACGTTTCGGATATCCCAAATGACAGTTCCTCCTAGGAGGAATGTCATTATGGATATCCGAAACGTTAGTTTTGACTAGGAAGAACTGAATTATATATATCTACTACATACATCCAGTCTAGCGATTAAATGTAATATATATAGGACAAAATGTAAGAAAAGTACTTGAGTCAATGTACTTAGTTACTTTACGTGAACAGCGTTCTCCTATTTCCTATCGCCGGCTGTGTTGTTGACGGACAACGGCTGCCCGCTTATACAGTACTTGAGTAAATGTACTTAGTTACTTTACACCTCCTCTGTGTAGTAGGCAGACAGACAGAGAACATTTTCGCCGACTTTACACCGCCAGTCCCCACGGGGGAGGGGGGACTGCCACAAAATAGATGGGGGGGGGGGTCCTATCACAAAATAGATGGGGGGGGGGGGGGGGGGGGTCTGAAACACAGAGAGAGGGAAAAAAGCAAGCTGGTATACATGACTAGTCATGTCTTGTTTCTCTTTCTTTTCTCTTCCTCCGGACTGGATGGGGGGTGCACTACAAATACCAAACATATGAACCTATAATAACCTTGTTCAGAGCTTCATCTCATCACCAACGTGTCTGTCAAATTTCTCCCAAAAGGATTCCACTTTGTTGGGCCGATGAAACCATGCAAGGCACCAACCGGCTCATCAGGAGCAATTAGGGGTTCAGCATCTTGCTCAAGGACACTTTGACACTAACTCTGGGGGAGCCCCCCGGCCCCGGGATCGAACTGGGAACCTTGCGGTTTCCAGTTCACTCGGGAACCTTGCGGTTTCCAGTTCACTCTACCCGGCCACTCTACTAGACAGGCAGGCTATTTCTCTGTTTATTACAGTAGATTAGCACATTGTGTTGGCCAGAAGCATAGCCACCATAGAGGCAAGACAGCCAGCTGCCTACCCAAGTGAGCTCTAGCCTTAAGTGTTATGAAACACAACGTGACATTACCGTTCTTTTTTTGTGGTCTTTTTCTGCCTTTATTGATAGGATAGTGGGCTGACAGGAAATGGGGAGGTGACACACAGCAAAGGTCGTCGGGATCCGGAGTCGAACCCGCGATATGCTTTCAAGCTGGATTACCAGCATGTGTGGTATGCCCCTGGAACGCTAGGCCAGCGGGCGGCCCGACATTTCAGTTCTTGACTGAAAACAAGTATGATTACATTTTGCTTATACTGCCCTGCCAAGCCAAAGAGCAGTAACTACGTTTTTGGACACACCGACTTATTTGGGTATCCTAAAGGTCAAATTAGCCTTTGTGATGTTGGGGGATAAGCAATGACCTCAAGAACAGATGTACAATTAGTGTAATATCACTTATATGCCGATATCTCATTTGGCTGACCAGTTGAATCACTTTTAAACCCATTTTTCAGTGATTTTTGTTTTCGTAGTTACTGCACTCTGCCTTGGCAGGGCAGTATAGGCCTCATTTAAATGCAAACTAGTGCTCCTTGGAGCACAGCTTCGCCAAGCCGGTTTGCCTACAGGGCCCACAGACTTTAGAAGTCAGTGATAGCCAATTCAAATGTTATCTGAAAAATCTGACTCGTACAACTTGATCACATGACCCCAGAGATAATGTGTACCGATTTGTGTGAGTTTTCTAGAAGTAGTAACAAATAACATGTTTTGCAAAAATCTGTCTCATGGTGGTGTTTTTGGCTGATTTGAAAAAAGAAAATTGGTGGAGATACTTCCTTGGCCTTCTGGGAGTGAGGGTGCAAAGTTTCCCAACGATCGGTCCAGCGGTGCTTGTGGCATGTCCTAGGAAGAACTGCATTGTAGATATCTGAAAGAGTAGATCCTCCTAGTAAGAATTATATTGCAGATATCCAGAATGTTGGTTTTAGATATCCAGAATGCAGTTATGGATATCCGAAACTAAAAGCCCAATACACATGAATGGTAAAAGTGACGTCATTCCTCCTAGGAAGAATGACGTTTCGGATATCCCAAATGACAGTTCCTCCTAGGAGGAATGTCATTATGGATATCCGAAACGTTAGTTTTGACTAGGAAGAACTGAATTATAGATATCTATTATACATATCCAGTCTACCTATTAAATGTTAAAACGGCTACTTATATATTTTTTTAGTTTGTCCTAGGAAGAACTGCATTGTAGATATCTGAAAGAGTAGATCCTCCTAGTAAGAATTCTACTGCAGATATCCAGATTGTTGGTTTTAGATATCCAGAATGTAGTTACGGATATCCGAAACTAAAAGCAAAACGTCATTCCTCCTAGGAAGAATGACGTTTCGGATATCCCAAATGACAGTTCCTCCTAGGAGGAATGTCATTATGGATATCCGAAACGTTAGTTTTGACTAGGAAGAACTGAATTATAGATATCTATTATAGATATCCAGTCTAAATATTAAATGTTAAAACGGCTACTTATTTTTTTTTATTAGTTTGTCCTAGGAAGAACTGCATTGTAGATATCTGAAAGAGTAGATCCTCCTAGTAAGAATTTTACTGCAGATTTCCAGATTGTTGGTTTTAGATATCCAGAATGTAGTTACGGATATCCGAAACTAAAAGCAAAACGTCATTCCTCCTAGGAAGAATGACGTTTCGGATATCCCAAATGACAGTTCCTCCTAGGAGGAATGTCATTATGGATATCCGAAACGTTAGTTTTGACTAGGAAGAACTGAATTATAGATATCTATTATACATATCCAGTCTAGCTATTAAATGTTAAAACAGCTACTTATATATTTGTTTTAGTTTTTCCTAGGAAGAACTGCATTGTAGATATCTGAAAGAGTAGATCCTCCTAGTAAGAATTCTACTGCAGATTTCCAGATTGTTGGTTTTAGATATCCAGAATGTAGTTACGGATATCCGAAACTAAAAGCAAAACGTCATTCCTCCTAGGAAGAATGACGTTTCGGATATCCCAAATGACAGTTCCTCCTAGGAAGAATGTCATTATGGATATCCGAAACGTTAGTTTTGACTAGGAAGAACTGAATTATAGATATCTATTATACATATCCAGTCTAGCTATTAAATGTTAAAACAGCTACTTATATATTTGTTTTAGTTTTTCCTAGGAAGAACTGCATTGTAGATATCTGAAAGAGTAGATCCTCCTAGTAAGAATTCTACTGCAGATATCCAGATTGTTGGTTTTAGATATCCAGAATGTAGTTACGGATATCCGAAACTAAAAGCCCAATACACATGAATGGTAAAAGTGACGTCATTCCTCCTAGGAAGAATGACGTTTCGGATATCCCAAATGACAGTTCCTCCTAGGAGGAATGTCATTATAGATATCCGAAACGTTAGTTTTGACTAGGAAGAACTGAATTATAGATATCTATTATACATATCCAGTCTAGCTATTAAATGTTAAAACGGCTAATTTTTTTTTTTTTTTAGCTTTTCCTAGGAAGAACTGCATTGTAGATATCTGAAAGAGTAGATCCTCCTAGTAAGAATTCTACTGCAGATATCCAGATTGTTGGTTTTAGATATCCAGAATGTAGTTACGGATATCCGAAACTAAAAGCAAAACGTCATTCCTCCTAGGAAGAATGACGTTTCGGATATCCCAAATGACAGTTCCTCCTAGGAGGAATGTCATTATGGATATCCGAAACGTTAGTTTTGACTAGGAAGAACTGAATTATAGATATCTACTACATACATCCAGTCTAGCGATTAAATGTAATATATATAGGACAAAATGTAAGAAAAGTACTTGAGTCAATGTACTTAGTTACTTTACGTGAACAGCGTTCTCCTATTTCCTATCGCCGGCTGTGTTGTTGACGGACAACGGCTGCCCGCTTATACAGTACTTGAGTAAATGTACTTAGTTACTTTACACCTCCTCTGTGTAGTAGGCAGACAGACAGAGAACATTTTCGCCGACTTTACACCGCCCGTCCCCGCGGGGGGTACTGCCACAAAATAGATGGGGGGGGGGTCCTGCCACAAAATAGATGGGGGGGGGGGGTCTGAAACACAGAGAGAGGAAAAAAAAGCAAGCTGCTATACATGACTAGTCATGTCTTGTTTCTCTTTCTTTTCTCTTCCTCCGGACTGGATGGGGGGTGCACTACAAATACCAAACATATGAACCTATAATAACCTTGTTCAGAGCTTCATCTCATCACCAACGTGTCTGTCAAATTTCTCCCGAAAGGATTCCACTTTGTTGGGCCGATGAAACCATGCAAGGCACCAACCGGCTCATCAGGAGCAATTAGGGGTTCAGCATCTTGCTCAAGGACACTTTGACACTAACTCTGGGGGAGCCCCCCAGCCCGGGATCGAACTGGGAACCTTTCGGTTTCCAGTTCACTCTACCCGGCCACTCTACTAGACAGGCAGGCTATTTCTCTGTCTATTACAGTAGATTAGCACATTGTGTTGGCCAGAAGCATAGCCACCATAGAGGCAAGACAGCCAGCTGCCTACCCAAGTGAGCTCTAGCCTTAAGTGTTATGAAACACAACGTGACATTACCGTTCTTTTTTTTATGGTCTTTTTCTGCCTTTATTGATAGGATAGTGGGCTGACAGGAAATGGGGAGGTGACACACAGCAAAGGTCGTCGGGATCCGGAGTCGAACCTGCGATATGCTGTCAAGCTGGATTACCAGCATGTGTGGTATGCCCCTGGAACACTAGGCCAGCGGGCGGCCCGACATTTCAGTTCTTGACTGAAAACAAGTATGATTACATTTTGCTTAGGCACCATTTAAGTGCAAACTAGTGCTCCTTGGAACACAGCTTCGCCAAGCCGGTTTGCCTACAGGGCCCACAGACTTTAGAAGCCAGTGATAGCCAATTCAAATGTTATCTGAAAAATCTGACTCGTACAACTTGATCACATGACCCCAGAGATAATGTGTACCGATTTGTGTGAGTTTTCTAGAAGTAGTAACAAATAACGTGTTTTGCAAAAATCTGTCTCATGGTGGTGTTTTTGGCTGATTTGAAAAAAAAGTTTTGGTGGAGATACTTCCTTGGTCTTCTGGGAGTGAGGGTGCAAAGTTTCCCACCGATCGGTCCAGCGGTGCTTGTGGCATGTCCTAGGAAGAACTGCATTGTAGATATCTGAAAGAGTAGATCCTCCTAGTAAGAATTCTACTGCAGATATCCAGATTGTTGGTTTTAGATATCCAGAATGTAGTTACGGATATCCGAAACTAAAAGCCCAATACACATGAATGGTAAAAGTGACGTCATTCCTCCTAGGAAGAATGACGTTTCGGATATCCCAAATGACAGTTCCTCCTAGGAGGAATGTCATTATAGATATCCGAAACGTTAGTTTTGACTAGGAAGAACTGAATTATAGATATCTATTATACATATCCAGTCTAGCTATTAAATGTTAAAACGGCTAATTTTTTTTTTTTTTTAGCTTGTCCTAGGAAGAACTGCATTGTAGATATCTGAAAGAGTAGATCCTCCTAGTAAGAATTCTACTGCAGATATCCAGATTGTTGGTTTTAGATATCCAGAATGTAGTTACGGATATCCGAAACTAAAAGCAAAACGTCATTCCTCCTAGGAAGAATGACGTTTCGGATATCCCAAATGACAGTTCCTCCTAGGAGGAATGTCATTATGGATATCCGAAACGTTAGTTTTGACTAGGAAGAACTGAATTATAGATATCTATTATACATATCCAGTCTAGCTATTAAATGTTAAAACAGCTACTTATATATTTGTTTTAGTTTTTCCTAGGAAGAACTGCATTGTAGATATCTGAAAGAGTAGATCCTCCTAGTAAGAATTCTACTGCAGATATCCAGATTGTTGGTTTTAGATATCCAGAATGTAGTTACGGATATCCGAAACTAAAAGCCCAATACACATGAATGGTAAAAGTGACGTCATTCCTCCTAGGAAGAATGACTTTTCGGATATCCCAAATGACAGTTCCTCCTAGGAGGAATGTCATTATGGATATCCGAAACGTTAGTTTTGACTAGGAAGAACTGAATTATAGATATCTATTATACATATCCAGTCTAGCTATTAAATGTTAAAACGGCTAATTTTTTTTTATTTTAGCTTGTCCTAGGAAGAACTGCATTGTAGATATCTGAAAGAGTAGATCCTCCTAGTAAGAATTCTACTGCAGATATCCAGATTGTTGGTTTTAGATATCCAGAATGTAGTTACGGATATCCGAAACTAAAAGCAAAACGTCATTCCTCCTAGGAAGAATGACGTTTCGGATATCCCAAATGACAGTTCCTCCTAGGAGGAATGTCATTATGGATATCCGAAACGTTAGTTTTGACTAGGAAGAACTGAATTTTAGATATCTACTACATACATCCAGTCTAGCGATTAAATGTAATATATATAGGACAAAATGTAAGAAAAGTACTTGAGTCAATGTACTTAGTTACTTTACGTGAACAGCGTTCTCCTATTTCCTATCGCCGGCTGTGTTGTTGACGGACAACGGCTGCCCGCTTATACAGTACTTGAGTAAATGTACTTAGTTACTTTACACCTCCTCTGTGTAGTAGGCAGACAGACAGAGAACATTTTCGCCGACTTTACACCGCCCGTCCCCGCGGGGGGGACTGCCACAAAATAGATGGCGGGGGTCCTGCCACAAAATAGATGGGGGGGGGGGGTCTGAAACACAGAGAGAGGAAAAAAAAGCAAGCTGCTATACATGACTAGTCATGTCTTGTTTCTCTTTCTTTTCTCTTCCTCCGGACTGGATGGGGGGTGCACTACAAATACCAAACATATGAACCTATAATAACCTTGTTCAGAGCTTCATCTCATCACCAACGTGTCTGTCAAATTTCTCCCAAAAGGATTCCACTTTGTTGGGCCGATGAAACCATGCAAGTTACCAACCGGCTCATCAGGAGCAATTAGGGGTTCAGCATCTTGCTCAAGGACACTTTGACACTAACTCTGGGGGAGCCCCCCAGCCCGGGATCGAACTGGGAACCTTGTGGTTTCCAGTTCACTCTACCCGGCCACTCTACTAGACAGGCAGGCTATTTCTCTGTCTATTACAGTAGATTAGCACATTGTGTTGGCCAGAAGCATAGCCACCATAGAGGCAAGACAGCCAGCTGCCTACCCAAGTGAGCTCTAGCCTTAAGTGTTATGAAACACAACGTGACATTACCGTTCTTTTTTTTGTGGTCTTTTTCTGCCTTTATTGATAGGATAGTGGGCTGACAGGAAATGGGGAGGTGACACACAGCAAAGGTCGTCGGGATCCGGAGTCGAACCTGCGATATGCTGTCAAGCTGGATTACCAGCATATGTGGTATGCCCCTGGAACGCTAGGCCAGCGGGCGGCCCGACATTTCAGTTCTTGACTGAAAACAAGTATGATTACATTTTGCTTATAGGCACCATTTAAGTGCAAACTAGTGCTCCTTGGAGCACAGCTTCGCCAAGCCGGTTTGCCTACAGGGCCCACAGACTTTAGAAGCCAGTGATAGCCAATTCAAATGTTATCTGAAAAATCTGACTCGTACAACTTGATCACATGACCCCAGAGATAATGTGTACCGATTTGTGTGAGTTTTCTAGAAGTAGTAACAAATAACGTGTTTTGCAAAAATCTGTCTCATGGTGGTGTTTTTGGCTGATTTGAAAAAAAAAAAATTGGTGGAGATACTTCCTTGGCCTTCTGGGAGTGAGGGTGCAAAGTTTCCCACCGATCGGTCCAGCGGTGCTTGTGGCATGTCCTAGGAAGAACTGCATTGTAGATATCTGAAAGAGTAGATCCTCCTAGTAAGAATTATATTGCAGATATCCAGAATGTTGGTTTTAGATATCCAGAATGCAGTTATGGATATCCGAAACTAAAAGCCCAATACACATGAATGGTAAAAGTGACGTCATTCCTCCTAGGAAGAATGACGTTTCGGATATCCCAAATGACAGTTCCTCCTAGGAGGAATGTCATTATGGATATCCGAAACGTTAGTTTTGACTAGGAAGAACTGAATTATAGATATCTATTATACATATCCAGTCTAGCTATTAAATGTTAAAACAGCTACTTATATATATTTTTTTGTTTTTCCTAGGAAGAACTGCATTGTAGATATCTGAAAGAGTAGATCCTCCTAGTAAGAATTCTACTGCAGATATCCAGATTATTGGTTTTAGATATCCAGAATGTAGTTACGGATATCCGAAACTAAAAGCAAAACGTCATTCCTCCTAGGAAGAATGACGTTTCGGATATCCCAAATGACAGTTCCTCCTAGGAAGAATGTCATTATGGATATCCGAAACGTTAGTTTTGACTAGGAAGAACTGAATTATAGATATCTATTATACATATCCAGTCTAGCTATTAAATGTTAAAACAGCTACTTATATATATGTTTTAGTTTTTCCTAGGAAGAACTGCATTGTAGATATCTGAAAGAGTAGATCCTCCTAGTAAGAATTCTACTGCAGATATCCAGATTGTTGGTTTTAGATATCCAGAATGTAGTTACGGATATCCGAAACTAAAAGCCTAATGGGTGCATTTCGCCTTTCCGACATGTTGCCTTTCCGACGTTGACGAACCCTATACCTAACCCTAACCCTAACCCTAACCGCACGCGGAAGCCACTAGTCGGAGTGGCGAGATGTCGGAATGGAAGGAGAACCCCAAGCCTAATACACATGAATGGTAAAAGTGACGTCATTCCTCCTAGGAAGAATGACGTTTCGGATATCCCAAATGACAGTTCCTCCTAGGAGGAATGTCATTATGGATATCCGAAACGTTAGTTTTGACTAGGAAGAACTGAATTATAGATATCTATTATACATATCCAGTCTAGCTATTAAATGTTAAAACAGCTACTTATATATTTGTTTTAGTTTTTCCTAGGAAGAACTGCATTGTAGATATCTGATAGAGTAGATCCTCCTAGTAAGAATTCTACTGCAGATATCCAGATTGTTGGTTTTAGATATCCAGAATGCAGTTATGGATATCCGAAACTAAAAGCCCAATACACATGAATGGTAAAAGTGACGTCATTCCTCCTAGGAAGAATGACGTTTCGGATATCCCAAATGACAGTTCCTCCTAGGAGGAATGTCATTATGGATATCCGAAACGTTAGTTTTGACTAGGAAGAACTGAATTATAGATATCTATTATACCTATCCAGTCTAGCTATTAAATGTTAAAACAGCTACTTATATATTTGTTTTAGTTTTGCCTAGGAAGAACTGCATTGTAGATATCTGAAAGAGTAGATCCTCCTAGTAAGAATTATATTGCAGATATCCAGAATGTTGGTTTTAGATATCCAGAATGCAGTTATGGATATCCGAAACTAAAAGCCCAATACACATGAATGGTAAAAGTTACGTCATTCCTCCTAGGAAGAATGACGTTTCGGATATCCCAAATGACAGTTCCTCCTAGGAGGAATGTCATTATGGATATCCAAAACGTTAGTTTTGACTAGGAAGAACTGAATTATAGATATCTATTATACATATCCAGTCTAGCTATTAAATGTTAAAACGGCTACTTATTTTTTTTTATTAGTTTGTCCTAGGAAGAACTGCATTGTAGATATCTGAAAGAGTAGATCCTCCTAGTAAGAATTCTACTGCAGATTTCCAGATTGTTGGTTTTAGATATCCAGAATGTAGTTACGGATATCCGAAACTAAAAGCCCAATACACATGAATGGTAAAAGTGACGTCATTCCTCCTAGGAAGAATGACGTTTCGGATATCCCAAATGACAGTTCCTCCTAGGAGGAATGTCATTATAGATATCCGAAACGTTAGTTTTGACTAGGAAGAACTGAATTATAGATATCCATTATACATATCCAGTCTAGCTATTAAATGTTAAAACGGCTATTTTTTTTTTTTTTTAGCTTGTCCTAGGAAGAACTGCATTGTAGATATCTGAAAGAGTAGATCCTCCTAGTAAGAATTCTACTGCAGATATCCAGATTGTTGGTTTTAGATATCCAGAATGTAGTTACGGATATCCGAAACTAAAAGCAAAACGTCATTCCTCCTAGGAAGAATGACGTTTCGGATATCCCAAATGACAGTTCCTCCTAGGAGGAATGTCATTATGGATATCCGAAACGTTAGTTTTGACTAGGAAGAACTGAATTATATATATCTACTACATACATCCAGTCTAGCGATTAAATGTAATATATATAGGACAAAATGTAAGAAAAGTACTTGAGTCAATGTACTTAGTTACTTTACGTGAACAGCGTTCTCCTATTTCCTATCGCCGGCTGTGTTGTTGACGGACAACGGCTGCCCGCTTATACAGTACTTGAGTAAATGTACTTAGTTACTTTACACCTCCTCTGTGTAGTAGGCAGACAGACAGAGAACATTTTCGCCGACTTTACACCGCCAGTCCCCACGGGGGAGGGGGGACTGCCACAAAATAGATGGGGGGGGGGGTCCTATCACAAAATAGATGGGGGGGGGGGGGGGGGGGGGGTCTGAAACACAGAGAGAGGGAAAAAAAGCAAGCTGGTATACATGACTAGTCATGTCTTGTTTCTCTTTCTTTTCTCTTCCTCCGGACTGGATGGGGGGTGCACTACAAATACCAAACATATGAACCTATAATAACCTTGTTCAGAGCTTCATCTCATCACCAACGTGTCTGTCAAATTTCTCCCAAAAGGATTCCACTTTGTTGGGCCGTTGAAACCATGCAAGGCACCAACCGGCTCATCAGGAGCAATTAGGGGTTCAGCATCTTGCTCAAGGACACTTTGACACTAACTCTGGGGGAGCCCCCCGGCCCCGGGATCGAACTGGGAACCTTGCGGTTTCCAGTTCACTCGGGAACCTTGCGGTTTCCAGTTCACTCTACCCGGCCACTCTACTAGACAGGCAGACTATTTCTCTGTTTATTACAGTAGATTAGCACATTGTGTTGGCCAGAAGCATAGCCACCATAGAGGCAAGACAGCCAGCTGCCTACCCAAGTGAGCTCTAGCCTTAAGTGTTATGAAACACAACGTGACATTACCGTTCTTTTTTTGTGGTCTTTTTCTGCCTTTATTGATAGGATAGTGGGCTGACAGGAAATGGGGAGGTGACACACAGCAAAGGTCGTCGGGATCCGGAGTCGAACCCGCGATATGCTTTCAAGCTGGATTACCAGCATGTGTGGTATATCCCTGGAACGCTAGGCCAGCGGGCGGCCCGACATTTCAGTTCTTGACTGAAAACAAGTATGATTACATTTTGCTTATAGGCCTCATTTAAATGCAAACTAGTGCTCCTTGGAGCACAGCTTCGCCAAGCCGGTTTGCCTACAGGGCCCACAGACTTTAGAAGTCAGTGATAGCCAATTCAAATGTTATCTGAAAAATCTGACTCGTACAACTTGATCACATGACCCCAGAGATAATGTGTACCGATTTGTGTGAGTTTTCTAGAAGTAGTAACAAATAACATGTTTTGCAAAAATCTGTCTCATGGTGGTGTTTTTGGCTGATTTGAAAAAAGAAAATTGGTGGAGATACTTCCTTGGCCTTCTGGGAGTGAGGGTGCAAAGTTTCCCAACGATCGGTCCAGCGGTGCTTGTGGCATGTCCTAGGAAGAACTGCATTGTAGATATCTGAAAGAGTAGATCCTCCTAGTAAGAATTATATTGCAGATATCCAGAATGTTGGTTTTAGATATCCAGAATGCAGTTATGGATATCCGAAACTAAAAGCCCAATACACATGAATGGTAAAAGTGACGTCATTCCTCCTAGGAAGAATGACGTTTCGGATATCCCAAATGACAGTTCCTCCTAGGAGGAATGTCATTATGGATATCCGAAACGTTAGTTTTGACTAGGAAGAACTGAATTATAGATATCTATTATACATATCCAGTCTACCTATTAAATGTTAAAACGGCTACTTATATATTTTTTTAGTTTGTCCTAGGAAGAACTGCATAGTAGATATCTGAAAGAGTAGATCCTCCTAGTAAGAATTCTACTGCAGATATCCAGATTGTTGGTTTTAGATATCCAGAATGTAGTTACGGATATCCGAAACTAAAAGCAAAACGTCATTCCTCCTAGGAAGAATGACGTTTCGGATATCCCAAATGACAGTTCCTCCTAGGAGGAATGTCATTATGGATATCCGAAACGTTAGTTTTGACTAGGAAGAACTGAATTATAGATATCTATTATAGATATCCAGTCTAAATATTAAATGTTAAAACGGCTACTTATTTTTTTTTATTAGTTTGTCCTAGGAAGAACTGCATTGTAGATATCTGAAAGAGTAGATCCTCCTAGTAAGAATTTTACTGCAGATTTCCAGATTGTTGGTTTTAGATATCCAGAATGTAGTTACGGATATCCGAAACTAAAAGCAAAACGTCATTCCTCCTAGGAAGAATGACGTTTCGGATATCCCAAATGACAGTTCCTCCTAGGAGGAATGTCATTATGGATATCCGAAACGTTAGTTTTGACTAGGAAGAACTGAATTATAGATATCTATTATACATATCCAGTCTAGCTATTAAATGTTAAAACAGCTACTTATATATTTGTTTTAGTTTTTCCTAGGAAGAACTGCATTGTAGATATCTGAAAGAGTAGATCCTCCTAGTAAGAATTCTACTGCAGATTTCCAGATTGTTGGTTTTAGATATCCAGAATGTAGTTACGGATATCCGAAACTAAAAGCAAAACGTCATTCCTCCTAGGAAGAATGACGTTTCGGATATCCCAAATGACAGTTCCTCCTAGGAAGAATGTCATTATGGATATCCGAAACGTTAGTTTTGACTAGGAAGAACTGAATTATAGATATCTATTATACATATCCAGTCTAGCTATTAAATGTTAAAACAGCTACTTATATATTTGTTTTAGTTTTTCCTAGGAAGAACTGCATTGTAGATATCTGAAAGAGTAGATCCTCCTAGTAAGAATTCTACTGCAGATATCCAGATTGTTGGTTTTAGATATCCAGAATGTAGTTACGGATATCCGAAACTAAAAGCCCAATACACATGAATGGTAAAAGTGACGTCATTCCTCCTAGGAAGAATGACGTTTCGGATATCCCAAATGACAGTTCCTCCTAGGAGGAATGTCATTATAGATATCCGAAACGTTAGTTTTGACTAGGAAGAACTGAATTATAGATATCTATTATACATATCCAGTCTAGCTATTAAATGTTAAAACGGCTAATTTTTTTTTTTTTTTAGCTTGTCCTAGGAAGAACTGCATTGTAGATATCTGAAAGAGTAGATCCTCCTAGTAAGAATTCTACTGCAGATATCCAGATTGTTGGTTTTAGATATCCAGAATGTAGTTACGGATATCCGAAACTAAAAGCAAAACGTCATTCCTCCTAGGAAGAATGACGTTTCGGATATCCCAAATGACAGTTCCTCCTAGGAGGAATGTCATTATGGATATCCGAAACGTTAGTTTTGACTAGGAAGAACTGAATTATAGATATCTACTACATACATCCAGTCTAGCGATTAAATGTAATATATATAGGACAAAATGTAAGAAAAGTACTTGAGTCAATGTACTTAGTTACTTTACGTGAACAGCGTTCTCCTATTTCCTATCGCCGGCTGTGTTGTTGACGGACAACGGCTGCCCGCTTATACAGTACTTGAGTAAATGTACTTAGTTACTTTACACCTCCTCTGTGTAGTAGGCAGACAGACAGAGAACATTTTCGCCGACTTTACACCGCCCGTCCCCGCGGGGGGTACTGCCACAAAATAGATGGGGGGGGGGTCCTGCCACAAAATAGATGGGGGGGGGGGGGTCTGAAACACAGAGAGAGGGAAAAAAAGCAAGCTGCTATACATGACTAGTCATGTCTTGTTTCTCTTTCTTTTCTCTTCCTCCGGACTGGATGGGGGGTGCACTACAAATACCAAACATATGAACCTATAATAACCTTGTTCAGAGCTTCATCTCATCACCAACGTGTCTGTCAAATTTCTCCCGAAAGGATTCCACTTTGTTGGGCCGATGAAACCATGCAAGGCACCAACCGGCTCATCAGGAGCAATTAGGGGTTCAGCATCTTGCTCAAGGACACTTTGACACTAACTCTGGGGGAGCCCCCCAGCCCGGGATCGAACTGGGAACCTTGCGGTTTCCAGTTCACTCTACCCGGCCACTCTACTAGACAGGCAGGCTATTTCTCTGTCTATTACAGTAGATTAGCACATTGTGTTGGCCAGAAGCATAGCCACCATAGAGGCAAGACAGCCAGCTGCCTACCCAAGTGAGCTCTAGCCTTAAGTGTTATGAAACACAACGTGACATTACCGTTCTTTTTTTTGTGGTCTTTTTCTGCCTTTATTGATAGGATAGTGGGCTGACAGGAAATGGGGAGGTGACACACAGCAAAGGTCGTCGGGATCCGGAGTCGAACCTGCGATATGCTGTCAAGCTGGATTACCAGCATGTGTGGTATGCCCCTGGAACACTAGGCCAGCGGGCGGCCCGACATTTCAGTTCTTGACTGAAAACAAGTATGATTACATTTTGCTTAGGCACCATTTAAGTGCAAACTAGTGCTCCTTGGAACACAGCTTCGCCAAGCCGGTTTGCCTACAGGGCCCACAGACTTTAGAAGCCAGTGATAGCCAATTCAAATGTTATCTGAAAAATCTGACTCGTACAACTTGATCACATGACCCCAGAGATAATGTGTACCGATTTGTGTGAGTTTTCTAGAAGTAGTAACAAATAACGTGTTTTGCAAAAATCTGTCTCATGGTGGTGTTTTTGGCTGATTTGAAAAAAAAGTTTTGGTGGAGATACTTCCTTGGTCTTCTGGGAGTGAGGGTGCAAAGTTTCCCACCGATCGGTCCAGCGGTGCTTGTGGCATGTCCTAGGAAGAACTGCATTGTAGATATCTGAAAGAGTAGATCCTCCTAGTAAGAATTCTACTGCAGATATCCAGATTGTTGGTTTTAGATATCCAGAATGTAGTTACGGATATCCGAAACTAAAAGCCCAATACACATGAATGGTAAAAGTGACGTCATTCCTCCTAGGAAGAATGACGTTTCGGATATCCCAAATGACAGTTCCTCCTAGGAGGAATGTCATTATAGATATCCGAAACGTTAGTTTTGACTAGGAAGAACTGAATTATAGATATCTATTATACATATCCAGTCTAGCTATTAAATGTTAAAACGGCTAATTTTTTTTTTTTTTTAGCTTGTCCTAGGAAGAACTGCATTGTAGATATCTGAAAGAGTAGATCCTCCTAGTAAGAATTCTACTGCAGATATCCAGATTGTTGGTTTTAGATATCCAGAATGTAGTTACGGATATCCGAAACTAAAAGCAAAACGTCATTCCTCCTAGGAAGAATGACGTTTCGGATATCCCAAATGACAGTTCCTCCTAGGAGGAATGTCATTATGGATATCCGAAACGTTAGTTTTGACTAGGAAGAACTGAATTATAGATATCTACTACATACATCCAGTCTAGCGATTAAATGTAATATATATAGGACAAAATGTAAGAAAAGTACTTGAGTCAATGTACTTAGTTACTTTACGTGAACAGCGTTCTCCTATTTCCTATCGCCGGCTGTGTTGTTGACGGACAACGGCTGCCCGCTTATACAGTACTTGAGTAAATGTACTTAGTTACTTTACACCTCCTCTGTGTAGTAGGCAGACAGACAGAGAACATTTTCGCCGACTTTACACCGCCCGTCCCCGCGGGGGGTACTGCCACAAAATAGATGGGGGGGGGGTCCTGCCACAAAATAGATGGGGGGGGGGGTCTGAAACACAGAGAGAGGAAAAAAAAGCAAGCTGCTATACATGACTAGTCATGTCTTGTTTCTCTTTCTTTTCTCTTCCTCCGGACTGGATGGGGGGTGCACTACAAATACCAAACATATGAACCTATAATAACCTTGTTCAGAGCTTCATCTCATCACCAACGTGTCTGTCAAATTTCTCCCGAAAGGATTCCACTTTGTTGGGCCGATGAAACCATGCAAGGCACCAACCGGCTCATCAGGAGCAATTAGGGGTTCAGCATCTTGCTCAAGGACACTTTGACACTAACTCTGGGGGAGCCCCCCAGCCCGGGATCGAACTGGGAACCTTTCGGTTTCCAGTTCACTCTACCCGGCCACTCTACTAGACAGGCAGGCTATTTCTCTGTCTATTACAGTAGATTAGCACATTGTGTTGGCCAGAAGCATAGCCACCATAGAGGCAAGACAGCCAGCTGCCTACCCAAGTGAGCTCTAGCCTTAAGTGTTATGAAACACAACGTGACATTACCGTTCTTTTTTTTGTGGTCTTTTTCTGCCTTTATTGATAGGATAGTGGGCTGACAGGAAATGGGGAGGTGACACACAGCAAAGGTCGTCGGATCCGGAGTCGAACCTGCGATATGCTGTCAAGCTGGATTACCAGCATGTGTGGTATGCCCCTGGAACACTAGGCCAGCGGGCGGCCCGACATTTCAGTTCTTGACTGAAAACAAGTATGATTACATTTTGCTTAGGCACCATTTAAGTGCAAACTAGTGCTCCTTGGAACACAGCTTCGCCAAGCCGGTTTGCCTACAGGGCCCACAGACTTTAGAAGCCAGTGATAGCCAATTCAAATGTTATCTGAAAAATCTGACTCGTACAACTTGATCACATGACCCCAGAGATAATGTGTACCGATTTGTGTGAGTTTTCTAGAAGTAGTAACAAATAACGTGTTTTGCAAAAATCTGTCTCATGGTGGTGTTTTTGGCTGATTTGAAAAAAAAGTTTTGGTGGAGATACTTCCTTGGTCTTCTGGGAGTGAGGGTGCAAAGTTTCCCACCGATCGGTCCAGCGGTGCTTGTGGCATGTCCTAGGAAGAACTGCATTGTAGATATCTGAAAGAGTAGATCCTCCTAGTAAGAATTCTACTGCAGATATCCAGATTGTTGGTTTTAGATATCCAGAATGTAGTTACGGATATCCGAAACTAAAAGCCCAATACACATGAATGGTAAAAGTGACGTCATTCCTCCTAGGAAGAATGACGTTTCGGATATCACAAATGACAGTTCCTCCTAGGAGGAATGTCATTATAGATATCCGAAACGTTAGTTTTGACTAGGAAGAACTGAATTATAGATATCTATTATACATATCCAGTCTAGCTATTAAATGTTAAAACGGCTAATTTTTTTTTTTTTTTAGCTTGTCCTAGGAAGAACTGCATTGTAGATATCTGAAAGAGTAGATCCTCCTAGTAAGAATTCTACTGCAGATATCCAGATTGTTGGTTTTAGATATCCAGAATGTAGTTACGGATATCCGAAACTAAAAGCAAAACGTCATTCCTCCTAGGAAGAATGACGTTTCGGATATCCCAAATGACAGTTCCTCCTAGGAGGAATGTCATTATGGATATCCAAAACGTTAGTTTTGACTAGGAAGAACTGAATTATAGATATCTACTACATACATCCAGTCTAGCGATTAAATGTAATATATATAGGACAAAATGTAAGAAAAGTACTTGAGTCAATGTACTTAGTTACTTTACGTGAACAGCGTTCTCCTATTTCCTATCGCCGGCTGTGTTGTTGACGGACAACGGCTGCCCGCTTATACAGTACTTGAGTAAATGTACTTAGTTACTTTACACCTCCTCTGTGTAGTAGGCAGACAGACAGAGAACATTTTCGCCGACTTTACACCGCCCGTCCCCGCGGGGGGTACTGCCACAAAATAGATGGGGGGGGGGTCCTGCCACAAAATAGATGGGGGGGGGGGGGTCTGAAACACAGAGAGAGGGAAAAAAAGCAAGCTGCTATACATGACTAGTCATGTCTTGTTTCTCTTTCTTTTCTCTTCCTCCGGACTGGATGGGGGGTGCACTACAAATACCAAACATATGAACCTATAATAACCTTGTTCAGAGCTTCATCTCATCACCAACGTGTCTGTCAAATTTCTCCCGAAAGGATTCCACTTTGTTGGGCCGATGAAACCATGCAAGGCACCAACCGGCTCATCAGGAGCAATTAGGGGTTCAGCATCTTGCTCAAGGACACTTTGACACTAACTCTGGGGGAGCCCCCCAGCCCGGGATCGAACTGGGAACCTTGCGGTTTCCAGTTCACTCTACCCGGCCACTCTACTAGACAGGCAGGCTATTTCTCTGTCTATTACAGTAGATTAGCACATTGTGTTGGCCAGAAGCATAGCCACCATAGAGGCAAGACAGCCAGCTGCCTACCCAAGTGAGCTCTAGCCTTAAGTGTTATGAAACACAACGTGACATTACCGTTCTTTTTTTTGTGGTCTTTTTCTGCCTTTATTGATAGGATAGTGGGCTGACAGGAAATGGGGAGGTGACACACAGCAAAGGTCGTCGGGATCCGGAGTCGAACCTGCGATATGCTGTCAAGCTGGATTACCAGCATGTGTGGTATGCCCCTGGAACACTAGGCCAGCGGGCGGCCCGACATTTCAGTTCTTGACTGAAAACAAGTATGATTACATTTTGCTTAGGCACCATTTAAGTGCAAACTAGTGCTCCTTGGAACACAGCTTCGCCAAGCCGGTTTGCCTACAGGGCCCACAGACTTTAGAAGCCAGTGATAGCCAATTCAAATGTTATCTGAAAAATCTGACTCGTACAACTTGATCACATGACCCCAGAGATAATGTGTACCGATTTGTGTGAGTTTTCTAGAAGTAGTAACAAATAACGTGTTTTGCAAAAATCTGTCTCATGGTGGTGTTTTTGGCTGATTTGAAAAAAAAGTTTTGGTGGAGATACTTCCTTGGTCTTCTGGGAGTGAGGGTGCAAAGTTTCCCACCGATCGGTCCAGCGGTGCTTGTGGCATGTCCTAGGAAGAACTGCATTGTAGATATCTGAAAGAGTAGATCCTCCTAGTAAGAATTCTACTGCAGATATCCAGATTGTTGGTTTTAGATATCCAGAATGTAGTTACGGATATCCGAAACTAAAAGCCCAATACACATGAATGGTAAAAGTGACGTCATTCCTCCTAGGAAGAATGACGTTTTGGATATCCCAAATGACAGTTCCTCCTAGGAGGAATGTCATTATAGATATCCGAAACGTTAGTTTTGACTAGGAAGAACTGAATTATAAATATCTATTATACATATCCAGTCTAGCTATTAAATGTTAAAATGGCTACTTATATATTTTTTTTTAGTTTGTCCTAGGAAGAACTGCATTGTAGATATCTGAAAGAGTAGATCCTCCTAGTAAGAATTCTACTGCAGATATCCAGATTGTTGGTTTTAGATATCCAGAATGTAGTTACGGATATCCGAAACTAAAAGCAAAACGTCATTCCTCCTAGGAAGAATGACGTTTCGGATATCCCAAATGACAGTTCCTCCTAGGAGGAATGTCATTATGGATATCCGAAACGTTAGTTTTGACTAGGAAGAACTGAATTATAGATATCTACTACATACATCCAGTCTAGCGATTAAATGTAATATATATAGGACAAAATGTAAGAAAAGTACTTGAGTCAATGTACTTAGTTACTTTACGTGAACAGCGTTCTCCTATTTCCTATCGCCGGCTGTGTTGTTGACGGACAACGGCTGCCCGCTTATACAGTACTTGAGTAAATGTACTTAGTTACTTTACACCTCCTCTGTGTAGTAGGCAGACAGACAGAGAACATTTTCGCCGACTTTACACCGCCCGTCCCCGCGGGGGGTACTGCCACAAAATAGATGGGGGGGGGTCCTGCCACAAAATAGATGGGGGGGGGGGGGTCTGAAACACAGAGAGAGGAAAAAAAAGCAAGCTGCTATACATGACTAGTCATGTCTTGTTTCTCTTTCTTTTCTCTTCCTCCGGACTGGATGGGGGGTGCACTACAAATACCAAACATATGAACCTATAATAACCTTGTTCAGAGCTTCATCTCATCACCAACGTGTCTGTCAAATTTCTCCCAAAAGGATTCCACTTTGTTGGGCCGATGAAACCATGCAAGGCACCAACCGGCTCATCAGGAGCAATTAGGGGTTCAGCATCTTGCTCAAGGACACTTTGACACTAACTCTGGGGGAGCCCCCCAGCCCGGGATCGAACTGGGAACCTTGCGGTTTCCAGTTCACTCTACCCGGCCACTCTACTAGACAGGCAGGCTATTTCTCTGTCTATTACAGTAGATTAGCACATTGTGTTGGCCAGAAGCATAGCCACCATAGAGGCAAGACAGCCAGCTGCCTACCCAAGTGAGCTCTAGCCTTAAGTGTTATGAAACACAACGTGACATTACCGTTCTTTTTTTTGTGGTCTTTTTCTGCCTTTATTGATAGGATAGTGGGCTGACAGGAAATGGGGAGGTGACACACAGCAAAGGTCGTCGGGATCCGGAGTCGAACCTGCGATATGCTGTCAAACTGGATTACCAGCATATGTGGTATGCCCCTGGAACGCTAGGCCAGCGGGCGGCCCGACATTTCAGTTCTTGACTGAAAACAAGTATGATTACATTTTGCTTATAAGCAACATTTAAGTGCAAACTAGTGCTCCTTGGAGCACAGCTTCGCCAAGCCGGTTTGCCTACAGGGCCCACAGACTTTAGAAGCCAGTGATAGCCAATTCAAATGTTATCTGAAAAATCTGACTCGTACAACTTGATCACATGACCCCAGAGATAATGTGTACCGATTTGTGTGAGTTTTCTAGAAGTAGTAACAAATAACGTGTTTTGCAAAAATCTGTCTCATGGTGGTGTTTTTGGCTGATTTGAAAAAAAAAAATTGGTGGAGATACTTCCTTGGCCTTCTGGGAGTGAGGGTGCAAAGTTTCCCACCGATCGGTCCAGCGGTGCTTGTGGCATGTCCTAGGAAGAACTGCATTGTAGATATCTGAAAGAGTAGATCCTCCTAGTAAGAATTATATTGCAGATATCCAGAATGTTGGTTTTAGATATCCAGAATGCAGTTATGGATATCCGAAACTAAAAGCCCAATACACATGAATGGTAAAAGTGACGTCATTCCTCCTAGGAAGAATGACGTTTCGGATATCCCAAATGACAGTTCCTCCTAGGAGGAATGTCATTATGGATATCCGAAACGTTAGTTTTGACTAGGAAGAACTGAATTATAGATATCTATTATACATATCCAGTCTAGCTATTAAATGTTAAAACAGCTACTTATATATATTTTTTTGTTTTTCCTAGGAAGAACTGCATTGTAGATATCTGAAAGAGTAGATCCTCCTAGTAAGAATTCTACTGCAGATATCCAGATTGTTGGTTTTAGATATCCAGAATGTAGTTACGGATATCCGAAACTAAAAGCAAAACGTCATTCCTCCTAGGAAGAATGACGTTTCGGATATCCCAAATGACAGTTCCTCCTAGGAAGAATGTCATTATGGATATCCGAAACGTTAGTTTTGACTAGGAAGAACTGAATTATAGATATCTATTATACATATCCAGTCTAGCTATTAAATGTTAAAACAGCTACTGATATATTTGTTTTAGTTTTTCCTAGGAAGAACTGCATTGTAGATATCTGAAAGAGTAGATCCTCCTAGTAAGAATTCTACTGCAGATATCCAGATTGTTGGTTTTAGATATCCAGAATGTAGTTACGGATATCCGAAACTAAAAGCCTAATACACATGAATGGTAAAAGTGACGTCATTCCTCCTAGGAAGAATGACGTTTCGGATATCCCAAATGACAGTTCCTCCTAGGAGGAATGTCATTATGGATATCCGAAACGTTAGTTTTGACTAGGAAGAACTGAATTATAGATATCTATTATACATATCCAGTCTAGCTATTAAATGTTAAAACGGCTACTTATATATTTTTTTAGTTTGTCCTAGGAAGAACTGCATTGTAGATATCTGAAAGAATATCCTCCTAGTAAGAATTCTACTGCAGATATCCAGAATGTTGGTTTTAGATATCCAGAATGTAGTTACGGATATCCGAAGCTAAAAGCCCAATACACATGAATGGTAAATGTGACGTCATTCCTCCTAGGAAGAATGACGTTTCTGATATCCCAAATGACAGTTCCTCCTAGGAGGAATGTCATTATGGATATCCGAAACGTTAGTTTTGACTAGGAAGAACTGAATTATAGATATCTATTATACATATCCAGTCTAGCTATTAAATGTTAAAACAGCTACTTATATATTTGTTTTAGTTTTTCCTAGGAAGAACTGCATTGTAGATATCTGAAAGAGTAGATCCTCCTAGTAAGAATTCTACTGCAGATATCCAGATTGTTGGTTTTAGATATCCAGAATGTAGTTACGGATATCCGAAACTAAAAGCAAAACGTCATTCCTCCTAGGAAGAATGACGTTTCGGATATCCCAAATGACAGTTCCTCCTAGGAGGAATGTCATTATGGATATCCGAAACGTTAGTTTTGACTAGGAAGAACTGAATTATAGATATCTATTATAGATATCCAGTCTAAATATTAAATGTTAAAACGGCTACTTATTTTTTTTTATTAGTTTGTCCTAGGAAGAACTGCATTGTAGATATCTGAAAGAGTAGATCCTCCTAGTAAGAATTTTACTGCAGATTTCCAGATTGTTGGTTTTAGATATCCAGAATGTAGTTACGGATATCCGAAACTAAAAGCAAAACGTCATTCCTCCTAGGAAGAATGACGTTTCGGATATCCCAAATGACAGTTCCTCCTAGTAGGAATGTCATTATGGATATCCGAAACGTTAGTTTTGACTAGGAAGAACTGAATTATAGATATCTATTATACATATCCAGTCTAGCTATTAAATGTTAAAACAGCTACTTATATATTTGTTTTAGTTTTTCCTAGGAAGAACTGCATTGTAGATATCTGAAAGAGTAGATCCTCCTAGTAAGAATTCTACTGCAGATATCCAGATTGTTGGTTTTAGATATCCAGAATGCAGTTATGGATATCCGAAACTAAAAGCCCAATACACATGAATGGTAAAAGTGACGTCATTCCTCCTAGGAAGAATGACGTTTCGGATATCCCAAATGACAGTTCCTCCTAGGAGGAATGTCATTATGGATATCCGAAACGTTAGTTTTGACTAGGAAGAACTGAATTATAGATATCTACTACATACATCCAGTCTAGCGATTAAATGTAATATATATAGGACAAAATTAAAGAAAAGTACTTGAGTCAATGTACTTAGTTACTTTACGTGAACAGCGTTCTCCTATTTCCTATCGCCGGCTGTGTTGTTGACGGACAACGGCTGCCCGCTTATACAGTACTTGAGTAAATGTACTTAGTTACTTTACACCTCCTCTGTGTAGTAGGCAGACAGACAGAGAACATTTTCGCCGACTTTACACCGCCCGTCCCCGCGGGGGGGGGGACTGCCACAAAATAGATGGGGGGGGGGGGGGGGGGGGGGGGGTCCTGCCACAAAATAGATGGGGGGGGGGTCTGAAACACAGAGAGAGAAAAAAAAAGCAAGCTGGTATACATGACCAGTCATGTATTGTTTCTCTTTCTTTTCTCTTCCTCCGGACTGGATGGGGGGTGCACTACAAATACCAAACATATGAACCTATAATAACCTTGTTCAGAGCTTCATCTCATCACCAACGTGTCTGTCAAATTTCTCCCAAAAGGATACCACTTTGTTGGGCCGATGAAACCATGCAAGAAACCAACCGGCTCATCAGGAGCAATTAGGGGTTCAGCATCTTGCTCAAGGACACTTTGACACTAACTCTGGGGGAGCCCCCCAGCCCGGGATCGAACTGGGAACCTTGCGGTTTCCAGTTCACTCTACCCGGCCACTCTACTAGACAGGCAGGCTATTTCTCTGTCTATTACAGTAGATTAGCACATTGTGTTGGCCAGAAGCATAGCCACCATAGAGGCAAGACAGCCAGCTGCCTACCCAAGTGAGCTCTAGCCTTAAGTGTTATGAAACACAACGTGACATTACCGTTTTTTTTTTTGTGGTCTTTTTCTGCCTTTATTGATAGGATAGTGGGCTGACAGGAAATGGGGAGGTGACACACAGCAAAGGTCGTCGGGATCCGGAGTCGAACCCGCAATATGCTGTCAAGCTGGATAACCAGCATATGTGGTATGCCCCTGGAACGCTAGGCCAGCGGGCGGCCCGACATTTCAGTTCTTGACTGAAAACAAGTATGATTACATTTTGCTTATAGGCGCCATTTAAGTGCAAACTAGTGCTCCTTGGAGCACAGCTTCGCCAAGCCGGTTTGCCTACAGGGCCCACAGACTTTAGAAGCCAGTGATAGCCAATTCAAATGTTATCTGAAAAATCTGACTCGTACAACTTGATCACATGACCCCAGAGATAATGTATACCGATTTGTGTGAGTTTGCTGTAAGTAGTAACAAATAACGTGTTTTGCAAAAATCTGTCTCATGGTGGTGTTTTTGGCTGATTTGAAAAAGAAATTTGTGGAGATACTTCCTTGGCCTTCTGGGAGTGAGGGTGCAAAGTTTCCCACCGATCGGTCCAGCGGTGCTTGTGGCATGTCGTGCAAAACTGGTCTTATTTCAGCAAACTTTGAAAGCCAATCGTAGTCAATAGAAATAGACTCCGAAAAATCTGACAGATACAGTAGGCCTACATCTTGATCACATGACTACAAACCTCACCCAATTTGAGTGAGGTTTGGACAAAATCGGTAGGAATAGTAGCAAAAACTGTGCTTTGCAAAGAAAACACAACATGGCGTAAAGCTTGTCAGGTGGAAATGGCCGTGGAAGAAGATCTTTTGATTGTATGACCTATGGTCCAAGGGCTATTGTTAGAGCAAACATGAAAGTAAGCCAAAATGAATGCATTCCACCTGGAGTTGAATATATGGTTATAAAACCATGTGAGATATAAATCTTTTCCTGGTGAAGGCTTTGCTGAATGTGCGTCTTCTACTGGTGGCCACTGAGAGCTGTCCACTATACCTTATAGCCTTGAGCTGTTGGTCTCTGAATGTCTCCACTGCAGGAATGTCTGACTATAGTTAGTAGCCCAAGTGTTATCATATTTATTAACAGCTCATGCAAATCTGTTATATCTTGTCACTGTCGGGTGGAAACCTTTTATTTCCAATACTGTTCAGTTACACCACTTTAACCCTTTATACATTGGCTTTTGAAAATAGCCGATCTACAAGCTCATATAACAATCGCTCAGTTCTCTTATTTCTCCTCATAGAAGGTGGCACCTCTAGCTGGAGGGATGGAGGGGGAGAGACAATTGATTGAAATACTTCATCTACAGTACCTCCCCTTTTGGTCTCCTGATAGATGTTTTTTCAGACCAATTAAAAAATACAAAATAAATACACATCCTTTACTGGTTGGTGTCAGGGCATTCCACATTCTGGTGGCAGAGCAGTAGAATGACAACTTTTCCATATTTGTTCTATATTTGGCTGATACCAGATCATGGTTCCTCTAGTGTTGTGGCTTTGGAGAAGTAGTTTGACATGTATGAGGGTATTGAGGGCA
The DNA here is from genome assembly GCF_963454915.1 of Gymnoscopelus microlampas. NCBI lineage: Eukaryota > Metazoa > Chordata > Actinopteri > Myctophiformes > Myctophidae > Gymnoscopelus > Gymnoscopelus microlampas. The sequence goes on along the minus strand of NC_139961.1, from coordinate 8,801,610 downwards.
CCGAGGGCAATGTCTCTTTTTGCATTGCAATAATAATCAGTGGTTCTCAAACTTTTTTATGTTTTCTTTCAATTCCTTAAAATGTTGGGGTTATGCGTAGTGTTTATCACAGACCAGTAACCATACGTATTTACAATACATTTTCATTCAGTAATACACTTTGAGAGGCTCTTGGACCTTGTGCCCGTGAACATGTATATGTACATAATACATCGCTGGCAGGACCCTGTAGTTCCAGTTGAACTTGGCCTTTCCTCATGCGCGCGCGCGCGCGTGTGTGTGTGTGTGTGTGTGTGTGTGTGTGTGTGTGTGTGTGTGTGTGTGTGTGTGTGTGTGTGTGTGTGTGTGTGTGTGTGTGTGTGTGTGTGTGTGTGTGTGTGTGTGTGTGTGTGTGTGTGTGCGTGTGCGAAGGTGTGTGTTGATGAATAGTATGTTTAGGGAAGTATGAAGGGGTATAGTGTAGTAATTGTATTGAAATGAATCTCCAGTTGACAACGAAAAGACAAAGTGAATGTCCAGCTTTCCAGCTTTTCTCTTCATTAAGAAGGATATGAATATGTCATCAGTCAGGTTGGACCCACTGATGCCATATTCCGCAGACTGTTTTACCATCCTGCATCACTTATGAGAAATCCAAACCACTTCAATACAACAGACATTGTGTAACCTTTCTTGTCAACAGTTTCCTCACCTTTGGAGGATAATGCAATTTCCCTTTCACTCTCATTTCATGTCCACCCCTCCCCCCACCCCCCTTTCTACTGATAGCTAAATGTAAACAATGGGTCTCAGTTAGAAATGTGGGCGTGTATTTTGACATGCATGATCCACTGATGCATGCTGTGAGTAAAACTGGGAAACTTAGATTTGTTTGTGTCCGTGTGACTGTGTATTTATAATTCCCAAACGATCCAAAAAGAAGGTTGAGTTAGGATCAATCATCACCGTCTCTCATTGTAATTAGCTATAGAGGAGTGTCGTAGCCTGGAATCCAGACCGACTCGTTACGTTCATCTTTCTGATCTTTTCAGGCGGAGTGAAGAAATATCTAAAAGATGAAGTCAGTGTGGATTCCATGCTATAGGACTGTGGGGACATTTTAAAGTAATTTTAAACTATCCTCTCCCCCCTCCCTACCTCCCTCACTTCCTCCCTCACTATACCTCCCTACAGCTAGAGTTGTCACCTTGTGGAGAAATAAGGGAACTGAATGATTCCACTCTGATCTTCAGCTGCAATGCACAGAAATATATATTTTTTTTTTTATCTGCGAAAAAATATTCAATACAATATTCATTTTATCTGAGCTTTTTTTTTTTTTTTGCCAGACCTGAAGGGTCTTCCATGAAGCTCTGTCCCTGTTTCATCCATACATGGCATGTCCATTTGTCCTTAGGTCCCAGCCAGAAAAGTCCCAGTCAGAAAAGCTCCCTTTCGTCCATACATGGGCATGTTTTGTACCTGTTTTCTCCATACATGGGCAAAAAACATGGCCCTGTCCGTTTGTCCTTAGGTCCCAGCCAGAAAAGTCTGTCCCCCTTTCGTCCATACATGGGCATAGACACAGGCTGACACGTCATGTGAAGTCCGGCTTAGCCTGGGTCTGGCAGAACCAGGGGCCTGTTCCTCAAAAGGTGAATAAACTAAGCCTGGACTTAAGCCAAATCCAGACTTGACAAAGTCGGGTCCATATAAGCCTCGTTTATTCTGTTCCTCGAAGCCAAGCCAGGCTGAAAAGGAGCGACTTTGTCGAGCTAGGCCTTGTCAAGCCAGGCTATGTCCAGCCAGGAAAATGAAGCCAGGCTTCACGTATTTCTATGAAAGACCATGAAAGTCGATAGCAGAATCCTTGAACTTGACCAATCATGGAGCCTAAAACCAGAGCGGCGTTCTTCTCTGTGGCTGTACAGCAGCACTGCAGCAGCTCATGAAATCATACAAGGAAGTAAAATGTATAATAAAGCAATAAAGGAAACGCGACCACAATAAATAGATCCAGGGAGAAAGCGTGGCAAAGTGTGTGTGTGTGTGTGTGTGTGTGTGTGTGTGTGTGTGTGTGTGTGTGTGTGTGTGTGTGTGTGTGTGTGTGTGTGTGTGTGTGTGTGTGTGTGTGTGTGTGTTTGCGACGGAACGGGGGTCGTGTGGGCAACGGGACGCCCGGGGGGGGGGGGGGGGGGGGGGGTTGACCGCAACGGGACGCACGGGGGGGGGGGGGGGGGGGTTGACGCGCAATAACCCCACATTTGCAAGACCACTCTGGTCGAGATTTGGGTTGTGTAGTTACCTTGCCATCATGATGTAACTCCAAAGGTGGACAAGAAATTTAAAAAAAAAAAATCTCCATATTGACTAGAAATTGATAATTTAAAATATGCTCCTCACTTATTCAGTGAAGAGGCTCTTTTAAACCTGTAACTAATAATTACTAATACTAATAATTTATATATATATATATATATATATATATATATATATATATATATATATATATATATATATATATAGGCCTATATATAATGTCAGACATTTTTTATAATATCAAAAAAAATCTGTAATATATTATCAAACATCTAACAACAATATGAACTATAGTGTTAACAGAGTGACAATGACATATCACACGAGTCATTGTGAAACAATTATGATTCATGGTCACACACTATTTCAGTAATATAATTAATTTGATTATATCTTATTGTATTTATTTCATTTTATTTGAATGCAGGGTCATTCAAATGAGTCCATACAAACACATGTGGTGTTGAATTAACTGTGGAAAAACTTGAAGAACAAAGGCACTGGATTAAGTAAGCTTGGCTGTTAGCCTGCTCCTGACCAGGCTAACTTCACAGCTAAATTGCCATGGTAACTAAGGGTCATGGCTAAACTTAGCCAGGGTGAACTGGCTAAACTAATCTTCAAGCTAATTCAGCTTTTGAGGAACCGATTCAGCCCTAATCCTGGCTAAATTAAGCCAGGATAGGTGTTAAAGCCAGGCTTAAACTCTAATTCCCTTTTGAGGAACAGGCCCCTGGTCTCCTGGTCTTGTTTATCCATTAGTATTGAAGAATGTAGTTTTCCAGATTGGTTGTGCACATTGTTATATGAACAGATGTTCTTCACGTGGTTACTATTGTAGCTTTTAAATGCATGTTTATTTCAATGTATTTGACTGTAAAACATCAACATTAATAAACTAATCTTATCTGAGGTCTGCCAACCTGCAGGGAGACAGGTTTATAGGACAGGTAGCAAGCACTGACATCTAAATGATTTGCTTGTAAATAAATACACAACCAATCTAATGGATCCAAACAAGATCCATGATTCCATGATCCCTACCGTGTCAGCCCAGGAAGATGCTTGGGATATAAAGAGCTGTGACACTGCTGTGTTCTCTGATGTCTGACAGTCCACCATGTGCCACAGAAAACACTAGCCAACACGTAGCCAACATGCAGTCTGGTTTATACTCATTCTTATCCTTTCAGCCCAAATGAATAGGACTGTACCTCATGCTGTTTACATTACAGGCTGTAATATACCTGATATCATGGGGAGAAGTACAATAACACTCAAGAAGGTGGTACGGTTGGATATAAACATCCATAATAATATAATATAATTCTACCATGATTCTTCCTCACCACTCATGCCTGTGTATACGTGTGCATGTGTTTTATCCAGTGGTGGAAAAAGCACTCAAATGTTTTAATTAAGTAAAGGTATCAATACTGCATTGTAGAAATACTCTGTTACAATTAAAAGTCTGGAATTCAAAATTGACTTGAGTAAAAGTACAATAGTATTGGTATTGGTATGAAAATATACTTAAAGGACAAAAGTAAAACTACTCATTATGCAGAATGTCCCATTTCACAAGTTTTCAAATGTATAAAAATCTTTTGAAAATAGCAGATCTACAAGCTCACCATGCGTCGCAATGTGAGCTTGTAGATTGGTTATTTTCAAATGGCCGAAATGTATATATATAGATACTGTAGGGCTGAAGTGGTTAATGCATGTTTTATAATCATAATCTCATCAAAATCTACAAAGTAACTAAAGTTTTCAAATAATTGTAGTAAAAGTACAATATTTGCCTCTGAGGTGTAGTAGAGTAGAAGTAAAAGTATTGAAAATTGGAAGTACTCAAGTAAAGTAAAAAATGCAGTACTTTGGTAAATGTACTTAGTTACTTTCCACCACTGGTCTTCTCTTAGGTTGCAGACGGTGGAGTTGTGGCTTCTAGACATTCTCAAATGCCCGGGAGCACCGCAGGCGCGCTGTGCGCCGCGTAGCTGCAGGTGAAGTTGTTTGTAGATCAGCAGGTCGCATACATGTCTGTAGGCCCTTCTGTTGCTCAACCATAAGCCTTCACAATGCACTCACTGGGTCAACCTTTGCTCTCCAAGCAGGAGCCATGCATCATCGTCAGCCTGACAGGACGGTGTGCTCTCCTGGTCCAAACCTTTCACATCATCCACAAACAATGTGGAATGCCCTGCCAAAAGGAGTAAAGGAGTGTTAAACTTCACTCACTTATAAAACTGCCCTAAAGAAACACCCTCAGGAGGCTGCAATTCCAAACTGGGCCCTGTCAAAGTCTTAACCTTTCCCACTCTGTTTCAGCATGTATTATTTTGTGGAGTAGAAATGTACTCCATTAGCGTTGTTTAAGAATATCACCCCAAAATTACTTGTTTTCTATTAATTACTCAACCCATGTAGCCTTGAATACATGGAGATTTGTTTTTGTCGCATTCCTGAGCTAATAATCCAACATTTGCAGTAATTGAAGTTAATCTTAATCTTGACAAGAGCAATACTACATGTAAAACATTGTCTTTAAACCTGGATCATCAGTAGGCCTCTCAGTGATAACACAGTGAGAGTTGTTTTGGATTATTTGGTTTATTTTTTATTATTTTATATAGTTTTGCATTGGTCTCCGACCATAGCAGCGTCAGCCTATATTGGGTTATTGGCTCAGGAATGCGACGAAAACAAAAACAATAAAAGAACCTTCATGAATTCAAGGCTTCATGGGGTGAGTAATAATGATAGAAACAAAAATGGGTGAAGTATTCCTTTAAAGAGCTGTAGTTACTTTGCACTTGAGTCTTAAACATAATGAGCATCTAATAATGGTGATGCATTGTTATCATCCTAACACTTTATACAGCATGTCGACCCCAAAGAGCCACCAAGTTTCCACTCTTCGAGATGGAACACCTTCACCAACCCAGATCTTGCATTTGCTGTATGCCGCAATGGTGATCCAGTTCCGGAGAGACAGGTCATCGATAGATTCCCCCGGTCACACCACCGACCATCTGTCATCAAAGTCCCCTCACTGGTTCAGCCGGTGGAGGGTAAACCTGTCCGTAGGTGGAACTTCCGGAAGGCCAACTGGCAGGCATTCACCGCGGAGACAGAGAGAACATCAGCCAGTCTCCCGGACCCAGGCTTCACTGACGTGGACTCAGCATATGCAGCCTACTGCAAAGTGCTCCTAAGTGCAGCAAAAAAGACCATCCCCCGTGGCTACAACGCGAGCTACATCCCGGGTTGGGACGAAGAATGCAACCAACTCCTGCATGAACATCAGCAGGCTGGCTCGAGGCAGGACGTGGACGCAACAGCAACAGCACTACTCCACAAGCTGGACGCCACCCGAAGGGACAGATGGACTGAAACAGTTGAAGCAATTGATTTCACCCACTCCAGCCGTAAGGCATGGCAGATCCTGAACCAGCTCACTGGCAGGAAAACAACACCCTCCAAGTGCCCTGTGATAGCAAATGCTATTGCAGCCCAGCTATTGAAGAGCAGCCAGTTCCAAGGCGCAGACAAGAACTTTGCCCGCCTAATATTGAGCGAGGTGTCCTCCCTCTCAAGGGCACCCAGTGTTGATGCCGACATGTCCAAAGACTTCACCACTGCCGAACTTAGGGCGGCTATCGGCAACCTTAGGCAAGGCAAGTCCCCAGGGCATGACAACATCCACCCAGAGTTCCTGATCCACCAGAGTGAAACAACATCAGTCTGGCTATGCTCCTTTTTCAACTCTTGCTTTCAGAGGTCCAAACTGCCTAAGACCTGGCGCCGTGCCACTGTGATTGCCCTGCTGAAACCAGGCAAACCTGCGGATGACCCTAAGGCCTACAGACCCATCTCGCTGCTCTGCGTCCCATTTAAGACCCTGGAGAGGATGATCCTCAGTCGCATAGAGCCAGTAGTGGACCCACAGCTTCCAAAGGAACAGGCCGGTTTCAGACGGGGCAGGTCAACAGTAGACCAAGTAACCCTGCTCACCTAGGACATCGAGGACAGCTTTCAGGCCAACGAGAAGGCTGGAGTTGTGTTGCTTGACCTAACGGCCGCTTATGACACCGTCTGGCACCGTGGACTTCACCTGAAGCTCCTGAGGACCATCCCGCAATCAGGACATGGGCATCTTGGCTGAATATCTGCGCAAGTGGCGTCTGCAGCTGAGTATGGGGAAGACTTTGGCGTCCTACAAACAACACCTGGAAGACGTCAGAGCCAAATTAACATCTAGGGTCTCACTTATCCGCCGCCTCGCTGGCACAACCTGGGGTGCCTCTGCCAGGACACTGCGCATCTCTACGCAAGCCCTGGTGTTCTCTGCCGCAGAATACTGTGCCCCAGTCTGGAGTAGAAGCACGCATGTGAAGAAGGTTGATCCTGTTATCAACAATGCCCTTCGGATCATAACAGGCTGTCTAAAACCCACCCCTGTGCCCTACCTGTCAGTCCTAGCGGGAATTGCCCCAGCCAGCCTAAGACGAGAGGCTGCTACCCTCGCGCTTGCTAGGAAAGCCAACGAACATGACTGGCATATCCTGCACGAAACAACAACTAAGGCAGTGCCCCCAAGCAGGCTGAAGTCCCGCCACCCCTTCAGCAGGACAGCACAACAGATGCTTGGAACCATCCCTGAGGACATGTCTGTAAGAGCATGGCTGGAAACTGCCTGGAGACGGGAGTGGGAGTCGGCTGAGCCGTCACGGATGCACCATCACATCCTAGACCCTGGGGATGGAGTCCAAGGAGAACACCTACCACGCCGGCAGTGGACACTGCTGAACCGCCTCCGTACTGGGGTTGGCCGGTTCAGGTCGTCCATGAAGAAGTGGGGCCTGACAGACAGCGCAGTATGCGAGTGTGGCGAGCCTGAGCAGACTGCCGACCACATCATCACCACCTGTCCTCTGTACAGACCTCCTTCAGAGGACGGCCTCTTCCAAGTGGGACCAGAGACATTGGCGTGGCTTTGCGACACTGAGCTGGACATATGACGATGATACACGAAAGAAGAAGAAGCATGTGGCTCTGCTTCAAGCGTCTGCAACATGAACATACTGCTTGTACAGAATAACAATGGGTCAATTATCGTCATTTTATGTGCCTGAGTTGTGGATGGAATTTGCAACCCAACTGGACATTCTGGTCAACTGGACATTCTGGACCTTGCGGTCTCATTGGAAACAAGACCGCAAGGACTTTCATGAAAGGACCTGTTAGACAAAGTCTTTTAAATGTAATTGTGCTGTTTTACATTTTTTGCCTAATAAAATACTCAATCAATCAATCAATCAATCTGTGGGTCTCCATAGCTCATCTGTGTGTCCTCCTGTGTGTCATCCGGTCTTCACTGTCCTAAATCCCAACGTAGGACTGAGGAAACACAAACATGCACCGAAGGAGTTTTGCTACTAAATAAGCAACAAGAAAAAAAAAATGTATATTTTCTATTTTGACTTGGACTAAGCTATTCGTTTTTGTATCCACATAAACAAGCAGCGTCAATTTTCACTTTCATATCAAACATTGAAACAAGTACTGTTCTAAAATTGCACTATGGGAATTCTTTGACAAAAAAAACATTCCATTTGAGTTGGAGCTGTTGCCCTGGACGTGTCTCATCATGTTGCTGATGGTTATGTTGTCTGTTGATGAAAAAGAGGCCTAACTCTACTCTTCTAACATTGCTGATTCATCCTGCCTTATTGTCTCCGCCAGGCCAAAAGGCATGGCGAGAGAGTATGTTTTACCCCCTGTCCGTCAGTCCGTGTGTGTGTGTGTGTGTGTGTGTGTGTGTGTGTGTGTGTGTCCGTCCGTCATTCTGTCATTTTGTGTACAGCTAATCTCTGGCACCGTTGGCTTGATGGCAGTGAAACTGTGCACACACACTCCCTGGATGCCAGAGCAGAACCTCTGCCCCACATTTTTCACATGGGCCTGTTATAGCGCCACCAGGAGGCCGCTTTTTGCAAAACACATTTTTGGACAGTACTCCTACAGATTTTGGCCAAAAATCCCACAAATCGGTACACAGTATATCTATAGTCATTAAAAGAAACGGCTCATTTCAGATTTCTCATATTCCATCCTGATTGGCAAAAATTGACTTTCAAAGTTTGCAGGAGTACTCCGCCTCGAACAAAATGCCTCAAATCATTAACACAGCATGCCATTTCCATGACATTTTGCACACACATTCCCATTAGGCCGAGGAAGAAATGCCATTTGAAAATGTTCAAATCAGCCTCATGGTGGCGCTGTAACAGGCCGATTCGTGTTTTTACCTATAACTGCACCGATTAGTGTAAAACTTTGTATGCACACTCTATAGAGGCCAAGGAAAAACCTTTTCCCTGCATTTTTCACATTTGCCTTTTATAGCGCCACCAGGAGGCAGACTTATGTAAAACACATTTTTTGATATTAAGCCTTCAGATTTGATCCAAATTTCACGTAAATCGGTACACATGATCTTTATAGTCATGTGATCAAGACGGATCTGTTTGATTTTTCATATTCCATCCTGATTGGCTAACATTGACATGTAATATTTGCCCGTTTTGAACATAATGTCGCAAATCATGAACGCCGCGTCCGATTGTGGTGAAACTTTGAATGCACATTTGCACTACGTTGAGGAACAAATGCCACACTTTTAACATTGGCCTGTTATAGCGCCACCAGCAGGTCAAATTTTGCAAAACACATTTTTAGAACAACATTTCTCAAATCATGCATGCAGTGTCCGATTGCTGTGCACGGCCTAGGAATAAATGGCACCCTTTTCACATTGGCCTATTATAGCGCCACCAGGAGGCCATAATAACCTACCTGACCTGGCGGAGACTTGTGCTCCGAGGAGCACTTTTTCTAGTTGCCTATGTTCTCAGCCTATCAGAATGCTTGTTACATTCAAAAAATAATTTCTGCCAAGACTTAAAATCAGTCAAAAAAATGTTGGCCTACATTCCAAGTCATTTTGGAATGTATAACAAGCATTCTGATTGGCTGAGGACATAGGCAATAAGGCACAATGAAACAGCAGTGTTAAGAGAGTAGAGTTAGGCAGAAATGTCAATTTGGCCCAAATAATTACCATGAGGCTAACAATATGGCCTTAAAAAATACAGTAATGTACCTGGACAGTAAAATAATGTCACTATAAGAACACACAGTAATTGACCTTGCACCACCAGAAAATAATCTGACGGATCCGGGGACGCATCTCTGTCATTTTAGATTTCTTTGCTTCTGGGGGTCCCTGGAACAACATAGTTTACAAACGTTCGGTTTAGAAAATATATATTTAAAGATTTGCACAAATTGTCACGATTTTTCAAAGAAATAGCAGATCTACAAGCTCATAGCACTAGCCTGACACTCAGCCTGAATTTTCATTTCGTTTCACTCCATTATTCAGTCTGAAAGCCCTCTCAATGCAGCCGATTGCTGAGATGGGGGCGTGGCCAAAGTTTTTTTTTTCAAAGACTTTTTGGCGATTGGTTCATACTGGATTATCCCGATCCCGATTCGTCGATCAGATTTTCAACCGAGGCAGAATCGCCTGAACATATTTTTTTAATGGACGTGGTTAGCGATTCACGGGCTGGAGCCAGGCTATCATAGCACGGCACTCGTCTAAAACTGTTACTTTTCAGGATTCAAGTTAAAAAATTGCAGAATCAAAAGTAGCAGATCTACAAACTCGAAACGTGTTGCTCTGCGCCGTGTTTCGAGCTTGTAGATCTGCTACTTTTGATGCTTTGGTGTGACACTGTAATATGATCAAGCAGGGGTTAATTTATGAAAAAAAAAACACAAGTTAGAATAGAGATAAGAGGTTTCTGCCCGACAGCAACGATATGTATCACTGCTGAATTGAGTACAATGGACCACAATGGAAACAAGCCCCCTGGGGCTTTTTGTGTTATCCTTTTTACATAACCTTTGACTGTACTTGTCGGCTACTGTTACTGCTAATAAAGTATTCAATCAATCAATCAATCAATCAATCGTGTGTGGTCCTTATTATTTCAGGCTTGCTTGACAGGAGCTTTTACCGTCAATGTTGATCCTGCATGGATCTCTACTGACATGTAGTGGCGCTCAGCGGTACACAATTGAATTGAAAACAATCTCTGCATATATAAATTATTCAACTCAAGACCTGGTTGGTTGCAACGCGTCCGTTGTTTCTGTCCGCGAGAGGCACATAAAACAATGTGAAAATGACATTCAGTGTGTGCTGGCTATTTCCTCACTTTCATGACATTATTGAGCTGTGCACCTTGAGCCTTTTTTCACACTTTTTTCCCCACGATTTCCCAGTGCCAATGGCTTTATCTGCAATACTAGGCGCTATACTCTCCCTCTGCCAGCCAAAACTCTCCCTCTGACCCCCAAGATTATATGTATTTGGCCGCGGACCCCCATGTCAAAATATTTTGTTCCAGCCCCCCCCACCCCCGCTTAAAAGAAGTATTATATCCACGATTTCTCAAAAATAGCAGATCTATGAGCTCATAGCGCGGGGGTGCCGCAATATGAGCTTGTAGATCTGTTATTTGGGAATAGCCAAAGTATAAAAGGTTAAAGTGGTTGAAATTATTGTGATGTTATATAAACACATTTTGCTGGGGACCGCCTGGGGGTCCCCGGACCCCACTTTCCTATGCCGCAAGCCTTTTATGCCTGCCTCCACCACATCACTTGAAATGCCTCATTATTAAAATGTATTAAAGGACGACTTCACCTATTTTCAACCTATCTTCATATAATTGGTCTTCAATTACTCATGATAAAATGGTAAAAAAAAAAAAAAAAATCCTACTCAGTCTGTGTCTCAGAGGAGGGCTGTGGACAGTTCAGAATCCTGTCTACCAGTGACATCATCGATGGGGAATCCAAGCTAATAGAAACTGCAGGCTTTCTATTCCTGGAAAGTTGCAATGTAATATAAGAAGCCATTGTTCTCGTGTTAATAAAAATCAAAATGTGAAATCTTGTTGGAAAAAAAATATCCTGCCTAACGATGATGTCACTGGTAGACGGGTTTCTGGACTGTCCACAGCCCTCCTATGAGACACAGACCAAGTAGAAAAAAATGGTACCATTTTATCATGAATAGAGGACAATTATATGAACTAGACCATACCCGTAGGGGAATATGAGCACCCAAAGTGTGCAGTTTGGCTTATGCGCTGAGAACAGACAGTTTATCAGGGATCGAAAGTGAGTTTGTACTGTGTAGTGCAGTGGCTCTCAAACGTTTTTATGTCAAGGACCCCCACATTGACACTTGTTAGCCCGCGGACCCCCATTTGAAAAGATATGCCAGGGACCCCCATAAGAGAGGTTTTTTTCACGGCTGTAGCAGTGAATCTCAACCATTTTAATTTGAAGGACCCCCAGTTTGACATGCATTAGGGCTATGGACCCCCATTTAATGGCATTTCTATGTCTTGGACCCCAATTTATATAGTAAAGTCTATGTTTATTTAACTCTGAGAGTGTACAAATGGAACCAAATGGACCCCTTAGAGTCCATTTGGTTCCATTTGTACACTCTCAGAGTTACAGACCCATACGGGTCCATTTGGTGCCTAATCTATCATTTAGCTGGGGACCCCCTGGAACTCCCTCAAGGTCCCCTGGGGGTCCCCGGACCCCACTTGGAGAACCAACGGTGTAGTCGTGTGTACACACACATGCGCAAGCCGTCGTGAGCGCGCGCACAAACACACACACACACACACACACACACACACACACACACACACACACACACACACACACACACACAACGGTACATCCATGCGGCCCGTCGCGAACACACACGGGCGTCGCGCAAACACATTGTGACACGTGCCTCCCCAACGTGCATGCGCACGTGCGTGTCCACGCATACACGGCCGCGGACCCAAGTTTTGGGGCGACACACACACACACACACACACAGAGATCCGTACTGCCGGCACACACCAGACTTTTTTCGCACACACACACACACACGACGCACACTTTTAGATCCAGTCCTATTTGAAAAGTCTGCGTATGGGGGACTCGCGTATCCGCGCGCCTGGTGTAGCCGCTATCATTGATAATCTATTGGATCTATACAAACACGCTGTACGCACCACGCATACGCTCGCTTTGAAAAGTCTGGTGTGTAGATCGGCCATAAGAATGCACTGAAAGAGTGGGCGGGGTCTATGGTGTGGTATCAGGCTAAGCTCACTGGCAGCGTGGGTGTTGTTGCCATGTCGGCCTACTGTAAGCGGTTTAGGGCCAATATTGGTGGTAGTGTGTTTTGGCGTTGGTTGTGAAAGTGCAGGTGGGTGTGGGGACGCGTTGTGAGCTTGTAGATCGGCAGCTTTCCAAGAGGCAAGGTATATGTGTGAAGGCGCTTCGTTTGGCCTTCTTTTCATAGACCTTGTTGCTTGTTGCTTGTTTGGTTTGGCCTTGTTTTCATAGACCTTGCTGCTTGTTTCTCTTGCGAAACCTGGCAACGACGCATGCGCAGTTTGATCAAGAGTCGACCCAAGACACCTACCACCGTCTGTGAGGTTACTAGAATTATAGTAGGATATAGGTTGAAAATGGGTGAAGTCGTCCTTTAAGTTGGCCTGGTATACTGCAGAGCAGACAGAACCACGGGCAACGGAAGTGTCCCATTTATAATGTCCATAGGTAAGACAACTTCCCCAGTCTGTGTAGATAGGCTACTACTATATACCAGGGGTCTTCAACACGTGGTCCGGGACTCCTAAGGGGTCCTCAGAGCTACTGTAGGGGGTCCGTGCAGATATAAACAACTTTCAACCAACATATTCACAATAAAATACATTACAAAGCTAAATCCATTGTAGCCTACACATGTGAGTCCTTGAATACAAAAAAAACATCACATGGACATATCATCAGTGTTGTAGCCTGGGGTCAACAGGTGTGTTGGGTCTCGCAACATACACCCTCGTCCAGGTGACCCAGCCGGGGTTGATCAAGCCCGACTTACGTCCCAGGTAGCTACCCACGGTCAGTCCTTTTAGGGCAAGACGCTGCCACTCAATCCGCTTGTCCGGAACTACTCTGCCGGGACTCGGGGAGAGGAGAGGCTCTGGCACGTGGAGGAACTAGGCTCTGTGGAGGGCCTCCTGGCCAGGCTCCTCCTCCGTATCACCAGGTCTAGGACCTGAGCGTTGCACCAGACTCCCCCGCTCCAAACATATAAACATATCTAATCTAATCTGAGTTTGTTCCAATATAGGTGAACAGGTTTGTCTTTGTCAGCAGTAGTACCCAAAATGACCACAAGATGGAGCGCTAGTCCTGTGTTCTGTGAGCTGGACAGAAGTGGAACGTCCTGCTGAAAAAAATACTAATACTTATTATTATTATAATTATTACTTGATGAAATGGTGCACAGACCAGTTGTCAAGGCATTCTCCTCATCATATGCTCACACACCTACATTCCATAACTTTGCCTGTTCAATTAAAGGAGTAGTTCACCCAAAGAATAACTTATTTCCTATCAGTTACACAACCCATGAAGCATTGAATTCTACCAGTTTTTATTATTATCATCAAAGGAATGTGACAATAACAAAAAAAAACGAATTCAATGCTTTATGAGGTGTGTAATTAATAGGAAATAAGTACATTTTTGGGTGAACTACTCCTTTAAAGCCAGTATGCCAGACAAAAATGGGTCACAAAGCGTGTGTGTGTGTGTGTGTGTGTGTGTGTGTGTGTGTGTGTGTGTGTGTGTGTGTGTGTGTGTGTGTGTGTGTGTGTGTGTGTGTGTGTGTGTGTGTGTGTGTGTGTGTGTGTGTGTGTGTGTGTGTGTGTGTGTGTGTGTGTGTGTGTGTGTGTGTGTGTGTGTGTGTGTGCGTGCGTGCGTGCGTGCACTACAGAAGTGTACATGTAACAAACACACAGCTACAGTGTGTCAGTAGGGCATAGTGTGTATCTTTAAATAGTGATTGTGTGGGAACAGACGTGAATGTGGTCGCTTCACACAAACTTACAAAGAATACATTTCCCATAATTCAAGCATCGCAGGCGTTCTGTATTTACGGTTTAACAATAGTTAAAGCACAGTTCAACGTTGGTACTAGAGGCTTGGGTTGTGTTAGTTACCTCACCATGATGTAACTCCAATTAGGTTAGTTATCTTGGATAGTTTCCTCTGTAAATTAAATATCCAACAATATTGAGGGAGGGTCTACAAAGTAACTAGTAGGCCTAACTAAAGTTTTCAGGATGGACGGACAGACAGATGGCCATATGCCCCGAGTATAATGCCACCCAGTTTTGTCAGTTTGAACATCAACAAAGCAGAATCTGCTTTGTTCGCGTCCGTTTGTCTGCTAAAAGTGTGACTTTGAAACCTGTTTTGCAGTAACTCTTAGGATTTAGAATAGTGGTTCTCAAAAATAGGAGATATACAAGCTCACAGCGCGTCCCTTCGTGCCTCGAGCTTGTACCTACTATTTTTGAGCATTTTTTTTAAATATCTTGAAAGTGTTGGACATTTTTTGAATCATTTTCAACAGAGTATTTTTACACTGTGGAATTGCTACTTGTACTTAAGTAAAATACCTGAGTACTTTTTCTGAGGTGAATTTTGCTCTTGTTTTGGATAGGCCTGCAAACAGTGATTCTGACCAGTGGTGGAAGAAGTACTATGTTGTTACTTGAGTAAAAGTATTAATACCACAATGTAGAAATACCCAGTAAAAGTCTGGTATTCAGAATTCACTTGAGTAAAAGTACAAAAGTATTGGCATCGGTATCAAAAGTAAAAGTACTGATTTATGCAGAATGTCCCATTTCAAGTTTTCAAAATGTATAAAAAAATCTTTTGAAAATAGCAGATCTACAAGCTCACAATGCTCACATCGCAACGTGTTGAATCGTGAAGCGCTCAAATGGACGAAATATATTTAGAGCTTAAGTGGTTGATGTATGTTTTGTAATAATAATCCAAATCTGCAAAGTAACTAGTTACTAAAGTTTTCAAATAATTGTAATGGAGTGAAAGTACAAAATCTTCCCCAGAGATGTAGTGGAGTAGCAGTAAAAGTAAAAGTATTGAAAATTGGAAATACTCCACTAAAGTAAAACATTACCTCAGAATTGTACTTAAGTACTGGTGCTTGAGTAAATGTACTTAGTTACTTTACACCACTGATTTTGACAGCATGCAGGTCGAGGCTGCAGCCAAAAATCAGACATTCAGAAGTAGCAGCTAGGCTCAAAGCTGAATAACATGACCTGTGGACTGGAGCTTTAACCTCTGACCCCCAAGGGTCACAGACCCTGACCTATCACCTTCTGCCAATCATTCCTCAGTCCTTCTGACTCCTCCCTCTTTCTGCTGAGAGAGAGAGAGAGAGAGAGAGAGAGAGAGAGAGAGAGAGAGAGAGAGAGAGAGAGAGAGAGAGAGAGAGAGAGAGAGAGAGAGAGATCATGTGTATTTTCTGCATTAGTATATTTGATTGCAAAGTTGACAGCTTGACAGCTCTGTTTACACGTGTTTATTCTATGTCTTCGTTTTTTGATTGTGTTCAATTCAGACTTTCTTTGACAATGTAAACGTACAGAATGTCTACTTTATGCCATTAAAGCCCCTTTGAATTGAATTGAAAGAGAGCAGGAGAAGGAGAGAGAAAGAGAGCGAGAGAGAGACTGACTGACTCTCTATTTTATTTTATTTGTATAATGATTGTATTCTTTATTGAGTGAATAAGTACAAGGTACGACATGCTTCTTGACTATTCACTAAACCATAGGCATACTCATCGAACAATAAAAAGATGAAGGAGGGACAAGGGTTTGGTTTCTTCATACAGTGCACATTAACATTTATATTTTAGCTGTGACGTTGGGACTCCACCCACCTCCAGTTTTTTGAGACTGACTCTCAAGTGAACTTTGGCCCTGTGGCGTGCCCTGCCCCAGCGGGGCTGTGTAAATGACTGTGGCCCTCGCTGCTGTCACCTGTTCCCCCGCCACACACACACACGCACACGCACACACACACGCACGCGCACGCACACGCGCGCGCACGCGCACGCACGCACGCACGCACGCACGCACGCACGCACACACACACACACAGGTTTACTCTACAACAGTGGTTCCCAAACGTTTCAGGCCGTGACCCCCCCAAATGAATCATATTTGATCTGGTGACCCCCCCCCTCCCCCCCACCACCTCCCTGATAAGTAGGCCTACTACTTGGAACTGTAGGAGTTGAGGCAATACATTTAGCTTGACTCGCTTCCACAGATAAATATTGTGAAAACAGCAGATCTACAAGCTCACAACGCCTCGCTTTCGCGAGGCGTTGTGAGCTTGTAGATCTGCTGTTTTCAAAAGGTGTGCCTCTTTCTTATATTATTTGACAATTTGGCCAATGTTTGACCAGTATTTATAGTGTAGTTTTCTGATTACTTTTGATGCAGTAATGGTCTTTTTTTAGGTGTTAAAAGGGTCTTAAAAGTCATTAAATTGTCACTTCACTGTCACCTGGGGACCCCCCCCCCCCAAAAAAAAAAAATCATGTGGGGACCCCCCTGAGAGTCCCGACCCACAGGTTGAGAACCGCTGCTCTACTGCTTCCCACAATGCACTGGGGGAGAGGGAGGAAGTATACTGACACTAGATCACCAGATGTTCAGTCTTATAAAGTCCAGGTTACGGCCATGACGAACTCCATGTTAAAGGAATATTTCACCCCCAAAATAACTTTACCCATGGAGACTTTAATTCATGGACATTTGTTTAGTTTTTGTCACATTCCTAATCCACTAGTGTGATGACCGGCAGCGGTTCCAGTAGGAGACAACAAAGAGTCTCCTTTGTATCTCCTACCGGAACCGCTGCCTATACCGGCCCGCTGGTCTTCAAATTATTGTCTTAGGAATGCAACAAAAACAAAAACCATATCCATGAATTCAAGTCTCCATGGGGTGACTAATCGATTTGTAAAAAAAAATGTTTTTTTTGGGTGAACTATCCCTTTTAGTTGAGTGCGTGATTCAGTGTAAAAGGTTCACCTCAACACCAAGACAATGGGTCGTTGGGTTTGAGACACAGCACCTCAGACATAAAAGTCAGTGTCTCTCTCTCCTCCCTCTAATTATATGCATTAATAACCACTTAAACTCTATATTGTTGCCGTCTGGCAGAAACCTCTTATCTCCATAGTTTATTGTTGTGTTTTTTAGTAAATACTTGATCAACCACAGCGTCACACAAAAGCTTCAAAAGTAGCAACAAGCTCTAAACTTTGTTTTGTTTTGAGCTTGTAGATCTGCTACTTTTGATGTTTTGAGACATAAGGTTTCACTCGCTCTAACTGTCATCTCCTCGTTGTAGAATCCGGCACTAAATATAAAAACAACAATCTTCTCTTCTGGCATGGGGGTCCCCCCATTTACAAATGGATTGGGGGTCCTTGTGGGTTCTTGACATGAAAATGTTTTGGGAACCACTAGATTGGCCACTGGTTCTCAACATGGGGTCCGAGGACCCCCAGGGGTCCTTGATGGGGTTCCAGGGGGCCCCCAGCTAACCAAATGGACCCTTACAAAGGTCTGTATAGACTAGAGGACCAAAAGGACCCTTACAGGTCTGTAAGTGTAACTCTGAGAGTGTACACATGGAACCAAATGGACCTTACTGGTCTGTAACTCTGAGAGTGTACACATGGAACCAAATGAACCCTGGTCTGTAACTCTGAGAGTAGCCTATACACATGGAACCAAATGGACCCTTATTGGTCTGTAACTCCAAGAGTGTACAAATGGAACCAAATGAACCGGTAAGGGTCCATTTGGTTCCATTTGTACACTCTAAGAGTTAAATGAACACAGGACTTTAAAGTGTAAATTGGAGTCCCAGAGATTTAAAACAAACAACAAATAAATATATATTAAGTGGGGGTCCGTGGCCTAATCAATGCATATAAAAAAGAAAAGAAAAAAACGTTAGGAACCAAATGGACCCTTATGGGGTCTGTAGCAGTCAGGGTTTTACAGTGGGGTCCCATAGATCATCCTTGTGGCCATAAATGCATTATTTATTTATTCAACCTGGTAGTAGAGGATCATGCTCCTTCAACCCCCCACCACCACCACCACCTCCCCCAAAACCTCTTCCAAATCCTAAACTAACTTCCGGGGCAGGCTGGCACTCTACTCCACTAGTACTCTCACTCCCCCACTGCTCTCGCTCTCTCTCTCTCTCTCTCTCTCTCTCTCTCTCTCTCTCTCTCTCTCTCTCTCTCTCTCTCTCTCTCTCTCTCTCCCTCATTTCCACAGATCCAGATCAAACCATTCAGTCAGTATGAATCGTAGTGTCTCTCGGGTCGGAGGCTCACATCGGATCGTCTCTGTTCGCAGCAGGAGGCTCATCTAAAAAAGCACTGCTTCATTGGACCCACACACACAGGCACACGCGCGCGCGCGCACACACACACACGCACACGCACACGCACACGCACACACACACACACACACGCAGTGAGAGAGAGAGACAGACGTTAACGCCGGTTGGACTGGACGCCGTGTGTGTGTGTGTTGCGTTTGGAAGGATTGTCCTACACACACAGAGAGAGAGAGCGGACTTCATTCACCCTACACATACCTCTCTCTCTCTTTATCATATAAAGGGCAGAAAAAGGAGGGAGATACATCTCATCTCAGGAGAGATTTACACACACGCTGGATTTAAGAAGAGCAGACATGAAGATGGATCATGTCCTGTGCACGTTGCTGCTGGGCTTCATAACCATCGGTAAGCGGGTTGTGTCTTTTTTGGGGGGGGGGGTTGACTGATTTACTTGACGATAAAGGAGAAGGACGGGGATAGTTGCGTTTACGCGCCTCGGTGTCGCGCGAAAATCAGGCATAATATAAGAGCAGATATATGTGTATGTATAAGGACCCCCCCACACACACACACACACACACCGTACCATCTGTCTGTAGCCTTTGGATCACACAGGCTGTCATTAGATTTATCTGATCGATCCTGACATGATTAGAATCGATCGAATAAATCTAGTGACAGTCTGTGATCCAAAAGGCTGTAGAGGTCTGCTGCCGATCCTATAGTATTCTCTGATCCACATAGCCTATGTTCGTGTGAGAGACACACTACTAGTGTATCTAGCCCTGTTTGGAACCTCACTCAACACGATAGCTCCGAGATGAGGTCCCACTATACCGGCTCCCGGCAGAGGTAGAGTCCGTCCACACGTAGAGAAGATCACCTTTTTAGCAACATCGTATCCAAACAGTAAAGGTAGTCCCAGACACCTACAGATGTTTGAGGCTTTAACGGAAAGTAAACGTTGTAGGACGGGGTTGAGAAAACCGTTTAAATCTCTTATTTAGTCAGCCTGTGCCATGTTTTCCCATTCAATCCGTCAGAACCCCCCGACGGCAGGTGCCAGTACTACAATGGGAAAACATGGCACAGGCTGACTAAATAAGAGATTAAACGTTTTTTTCAAGCCCGTCCTAAAACATTTACTTTCCGGAAAAGCCTCAAACATCTGTAGGTGTCTGGGACTACCTTTACTTTTTGGATACGATGTGGCGAAAAAGGTGATCCAGACACCGTTTGGACGGACCCTACCTCTACCGGTACCCGCTACAGTGGGACCTCATCTCGGAGCTACACAGCGGAGGGAGAGGTTCCAAACGGGGGGATACTGCCGATACTATAGTATCCACTGATCCACATAGACTATGTTAGTGAGACACACACTATAGATAGTGTCTCTCACACTAAACATAAGCCAATGTGGATACTATAGTATCCACATAGTAGCCTATGTTATGTGAGAGAGAGATATCCCGCTGTGAATGTGTCTGTTTCTGGTCCGTTAGGGATTCAAACTGTGTTGTGTTGTTCTGTGGTCGGGTTTTCACACACGAATCAATGAGTAGTATGAGGCTTACTATAGGCTGCTGTCTGCCGCCCGGTGCTTATTTATGTCCAGAGGAATGGTCGTATATATCTGTGAAACGTGACTGTCTAACAGTCACTACACTATGCCTATGCTGCTGGCTGCTTAGTGTGTGTGTGTGTGTGTGTGTGTGTGTGTGTGTGTGTGTGTGTGTGTGTGTGTGTGACTGTCTGTCTGTGAATGTCCGACTGACACGTTGTAGACTAGAGTTGAAGCTTCGTCAGGTATATAGGAGCTGAGCTGGCTCACACGCCCAAGATCGTAGCTTCCTTTACCTTGCCCAGGTGACGTGTGTGTGTGTGAAGCAACTAAGTTCATTTACTCAAGTACTGTACTTAAGTACAATTTTGAGATACTTTATCAGAGTATTTTCAGTACTTTACTTCTACTCTACATCTCAGAGGCAAATGTTGTACCTTTGACTCCACTACAATTATTTGAACACTTTAGTTAGCCTACTAGTTACTTTGTAGATTTTGATTATTACAAAACATTACCCACTTCAGCCCTATATACATTTTGGCCATTTGAAAATAGCCGATCTACAAGCTCACAATGCGTCGCATCAGCTATTTTACACATTTTATACATTTGAAAACTTGTGAAATGGGACATCCTGCATAATGAGTACTTTTACCTTTTGTACTTTGACTCAAGTACATTTTGAATTCTGGACTTTTACTTGTAACAGAGCATTTCTACATTGCAGTATTGATACTCTTACTTAAGTAAAACAATTAGTACTTTTCACACCACTGGTGAATCATACAACATGGGAGAGCATAGGAGGGCAGGCTGCAACAGATGGGACATTACATGAGAGAATCAGTGACATGAGAAGTGCATGGCTATGGTGGGTGGGTGGGTGGGTGGGTGGGGCTGATGGAAGTGATATGATGGTGTCAAACTAGCCAGGGGGTCCTTGAGGGGGGAGGGGGCACCGTTTAATTTAGAGCTATTATTTCACTGACCAGAACAGATGATGTGTGAGACTATTCAGATCACCTAACAACTAAAGTCTTCTCTTATGGGGGTCCCGTCCTCCTTGGCACAACAGCGTTTCAAATGGGGGTCCACCACGGCATGTATCGATTTGGGGGTTCTTCCTTGACATGAAAAATGTTTGGGAACCACTGCCTTTGGCCTGCGTTGGTTCTCAACATGGGGTCCTTAGATGGCATTCCAGGGGGAACCCAGCTAAAATAACTGATAAGCAGTTAAACCAAATGGACCCCAGAGGAAAGCACAGATCGGAGTTAAAAATGTTCGCTTTAAAACATGGGGGGGTTCCAAGCTAATAGAAACTACAGCACTTCCCTTCCTGGAAAGGTAGCATGCTGCAATAGGAGCCACTGCTCTTGCGTCAATTTAAAAGAAAACAAAAAGAAATGCGTTCGATATCTTGTTTGAAATGACCACGGATGATGTCATTGGTAGGCAGGTTTCTGAAGTGTCCACAGCCCTCCTATATTACTATTACTAAATATCATATCCGTCTTTCATTTGCTTTACCTCTGTCATTCATGTTGTTTGTTTTATGTATTGACTGCAACAGTGGAGAGAGACAGGAAATATGGTGCGAGAGTAGGGTGATGACATTGAGCAAAATGGTCCGGCCCTGGCGGGAATCGAACCGGAGGCTCACTCATCCCGGAGGCCATCGCTGATCATTTGTGACCAGTGCACGAGAACAGGGGTTCTCGTGCATCCTATATCCACTCAAAAATCAAGTCGCCCCATAAGTCTTATTTTCAGTGAAAAACAGCGATACTATCTGAACATTTCATCATACGTAGCACTTCTTGAGGTCGAGTTGGCGAGCAGCCAAACGCAAACGGTCGAGTTTACTAAAGTCATCATCGTCAGTTTTAGTATCTCCTCTAAAGCCCGATTTCTGCTTCGTCGCGCGCCGAAAATAGTCGATCTGCAAGCTCACAACGCTTGCAGATCGGCTATTTTGTGAGCTTGCAGATCGGCTATTCTCGGCGCGCGGCACCGCCATGCGACGAAGCAGAAATCGGGGGCATTAGCCCAGGATGGACTAATGAGCGCCGCAAAGACACGCTTTAGTTCCAACCGGACAAACAGATGATGTATCATGAGCTGATCAGCGCTGACAAGCTCCCATTAGATGGCCTGCCTCCACACAGGGACAGCCGCGCTAATCACACACACACCCCCAGTGTCACTGGTGGTGGAAAGTGCATTTACTGAGGTACTTAAAGCTGTAACTTTCCTCTTTTACCCGGGATTTGAACCCGGTTTCCTGCGCAAGAGCTGACATTTTTACCATTGAGCTCATAGAGCCTGCCTGCTTGCTCGCGGGATAAATTGAATCTTGACCATCAGGTCAAAATCTGTGTCGGATTCTGTGTCTTCTTGGTGAGACATGACCTTTGACACGATCTACATGTCTCGATAGCAGAGCAGGGAGACAAAATACAACCATACTACATTAATGTACTCTACCATACAGATTGTGTAAGTTATATTGTATTAACGTACTCTACCATACAGATTGTATAAGTTATATTGTATTAACGTACTCTACCATACAGATTGTATAAGTTATATTGTATTAACGTACTCTACCATACAGGTAGAAAAGAAAATACATTTTATTCATTAAAAAAAGTTACATATTAGTGCTACTTCAAGTAACATTTTGAGGTACTCTTACTTTGCATTTTCAATACTTTACATACTTAAATTCCACTGCATCTCAGAGGCAAATATTGTACTTTTTTACTCCACTACAATAATGTGAAAACTTTAGTTTATATGGTACTTTGCAGATTCATATTATTTGTTTTAAAAACCTACATTAACCACACGCCCTGTTGTCTATTCATAGATCGGCTATTGGCGATAGCCAACCTACTGTTCAGCTATTGTGATTGACCGGCTATATTTTGAAAGATTTTACTTTTGGTACTTTAAAGATATGTTGATACCTGTACCTTTGTCCTTTTGCTGAAGTAAAAAGTTGAATGCATTACCTTTTCTTCTAACAAAGTATTTCTACATTGTGGTATTGCTACTTCTACTAAAGTAAAACAATTGGAGTACTGTGTGTGTGTGTGTGTGTGTGTGTGTGTGTGTGTGTGTGTGTGTGTGTGTGTGTGTGTGTGTGTGTGTGTGTGTGTGTGTGTGTGTGTGTGTGTGTGTGTGTGTGTGTGTGTGTGTGTGTGTGTGTGTGTGTGTGTGTGTGTGTGTGTGTGTGGGGTAGGTGAACAGAGGTGAAGTTAAAGTGGGTTATCAGCATCACATACCTGCCTACATGTTTACGTCATACGTGTGTGTGTGTGTCTATACTTGTGAGGACCCCACACAAAGTATAGTAGAATTTGAGAAATAGACATGGTGAGGACCATGTCCCTGCTCCCCAGAAGAGAAATGGCTCTTTCATCACAAAAAAAACACACATATATATATATATATATATATATATATTTGTAGAAGTATACATTTACAATTTTATGAAGAGATTCCGGTTGGGCTTAAGTGTTAGGATGAGTACATTTAGAGGTTTAGGTTTTTAGGGGTTGGATATTAGGAGTTAAACATGATTCACATACTCGGGTGCTCAGTTGCACCCGAGTTGCACCCGAGTGCCGTGCACCGAAGAATAGCCGATCTACAAGCTCACAACGTGTCGCGTTGTGAGCTTGTAGATCTGCTGTTCTTTCGGCTTTAGGCTCACCGTTAAAAAAAAGAAGGCAAAAATTTATTAAAAATAGCATTCTTAAATTTTCAGTCCGACTCCTAAAATGTTGATGTTCTCACAAGTATAGTAATGCAAACCTGTGTGTGTGTGTGTGTGTGTGTGTGTGTGTGTGTGTGTGTGTGTGTGTGTGTGTGTGTGTGTGTGTGTGTGTGTGTGTGTGTGTGTGTGTGTGTGTGTGTGTGTGTGTGTGTGTGTGTGTGTGTGTGTGAGAGAGTGAGTGGTATTAAATTAGTGCAGCGCTAGATGATCAAATGACCGTACAGTGAACAGCATGTTGTCAACATGTCTGCCGTCTTCCTGTTTGAAGACTGGAGACTGGGCTTTGCCATTTTATCTTTATCGCTCTATCTGTCTCTCTCGGTCCCCCTGTTTCGGCTTTCACTCTCTCTCTCCTGTGTTTCCTACAGTATGCTCTCTCTCTCCAGTCTCCAGGGAGCGTATGGGTTTTTTAGTCTAAACAATGCGCTTATGGCTTCCCTAAACAAGGCCCTGGTGTTTTGTGGACATGCTTTTGGCCCGTAAACTTCCCTCACTCACAAAGCAGCCCCGCTTGTCAAACAAACATAACAAGATTTGGCACGTGGTATACGTTATTTGCGGTTATCCTATGTTGTGTAATGCACACACACACACACACACACACACACACACACACACACACACACACACACACACACACACACACACACACACACACACACACACACACACACACACACACACACACACACACACACACACACACACACACACACACAGTCACACAGCCTATATAGTATATGATTTTCCAATGAATTCCTCAGAGGAGTATCCTGCTAGCAGTGATTTCTTTCTTGGACAGTCAAATGTGCAGTTTGGTCTTTCGGAGGGCTAGAGCAGTGGTTCTTTAAGTGGGGTCCGGGGACCCCCAGGGAGGCGTACTTGAGGGGGTCCCAGGCCAGGGGTCCGCAAAATGTGTTAATAGCGCATTAAAAGAAGCAACCAATTTAACCCACATTTATACTTCGGCTATTCAAAAAAATTGCCGATCTACAAGCTCGCAACGTGTCGCATCACGATGCGTTGTGAGCTTATAGATCAGCTATTTTCTAAAGGACTTTTGAAAGATTTTGAATACATTGCAGATGGGGGTTTCTGTGGCCAAATGTATGTGTATCAATTGGGTCCCTAACATGAGAATGTTTGAGAGACACTGGGCTACATTGAGCAGTCTAGCTCTACAAAAACAGGGTTCATTTAATTTACATCTTTCATTAGGTTTCCATGGCTTCAATCAGGTTTTCTGCCTCATTCATTGTTAGGATTGTGTTGTCACCCTGTACGTTTAACGTTGTTAGGAAAGTTGAGAGGGAGACAGACAGTGTATCAGAGACGGACTCTCTCTTTCCCAGGTGTTTCACCCAGGTGGGTGTGGTTTTGAGGTTCGGTTATAAGGCAGCGGTTCCCAAACCGTGGGTCGGGACCCATTTGTGGGTCAAATGGGTCGCGACTCGCAAGTTATTTAACTTAAAGTTAAATAACTTGCGAGTCGCGACCCATTTGACCCACAAATGGGTCCCGACCCACGGTTTGGGAACCGCTGCCTTATAACCGAACCTCAAAACCACACCCACCTGGGTAGTTTGGGTCCTGGTAAGACACCAAATTTCTCTTTTGGGTCGCGACCAAAAAGATTTGGGAACCCCTGGGTCAAGGCATACTTTCTGTGAGGTTAGGGTCAGGTTCATAGGCATACAACCACCAAACGCCAAAGAACGAGGGAGTCCCGTGTCAGAGACACGGGGGTGTGATGGGAAGGTGCTTGGAGGCCATAGCTAAAGGGTTACCAGAGGCAGAGAGACATGAAACACTGACTCCTAACCATCAGCGCTCACAGTTGCTGCTTTTCTTCCAGTAATTGATGGCTGATGTCTCTCCCCACATGAAGAGAAACTCTCCTTTACAGTGTGTGTGTGTGTGTGTGTGTGTGTGTGTGTGTGTGTGTGTGTGTGTGTGTGTGTGTGTGTGTGTGGGGGTGCTGCTGAGGAAGAGCAGCAGGGGGGTGGGGGAATGGGGGCAATGAGTCATGTTTCCTCAATTCCTGAAGAACACATTCCTACTGTAACCTTATTGTGTCGACTTTACGGGACAGGACTGTACGGCTCGGTCTCAGACAAGGTGGATACCGTACCGTTACCGTTAACCCCCCCCCCCCCCATTTGATCATCATACAACGGCGTCCACACAAAACTAGCAGATCCACAACCTTGAAACGTGGCGTGAAGCGACGGGTTTTGAGCTTGTGTATCTGCTACATAATGGGGGTTTCCCACCCGACAGAGACGGCATGATATAGCAGTGTCTCTCAAACTTTTTCACGTCAAGGACCCCCAAAATAATGATGTATTTAAAGGAGTAATTCACCCCCCAAAAAATACTTTCTATCAATTACCCACCCCATGTTTTTGTCGCATTCCTAAGCCAATCATTTTATGACTGGCGGAGACTCAACTCACCTGCAATGAGTCTCCACTGGTGTAATTGATAGAAAATATATATATATATATATATTTTTTTTTTTGGATAAACTACTCCTTTAAGGCCAGGGGGAGGTTATTCCACAATGGGGGAGGGGGGGGGGGGCGGGGGCGTGAGCGTTAGCGCCAAGGCTCGGTCACCTTTGGTCTTTAGCTTTGTGAGGGGAACAACCAGCAGGCCCTGGGCTGAGGATCTCACTGACCTTCTGGGAACATATGGATGGAGGAGGGTGCATATGCATTCATGCAGGCCCTTGACTGTGGAGAGCTCTGCATGTGATTACAAGAATCTTAATCCATTGACACCGGGTAGGCATCTGTGTCATTTTAGATTTCTTTGGCTATTCAGAAATAGCAGATCTACAAGCTCATCTGTCATTGTAGATCTGCTATTTTGTGAAAAATGGAGAAAATGTGTGCAAATCTTTGCTTCTGGAACAACACATTTTGAGATGGGGTGGGGGAGCCAAATACATTTGATGATGATCATATAAAAATGGTCGCCACTGCTATGCTCTATTGAGGTAGGTGAAAACATAGGTATAGAAACCTAGATGCCTCATTGGCATCCGCGGCCGCAATATTCGGGAAGGCACGCTGCCACTCAAAAAAGTGACTACTGCCAATCACAGCGCAGTCTTTTCCCGGGACGTGTCAGAATCTAGTTGTATAAAAAATATCCTGTTATTGTTTTTATACAACTAGATTCTACCAAGGCCCGGAAAAGACACGCTTTGATTTAGTCACTTTGATAGGCAGTTTGCCTTCCCAAAAATGGCGCCCGCTGATACAGACGCCCCCCCCCCCCAGAGTCGAAGGAGGCGTCTACCTTTATATGTGTATGGGTGAAAAGTGAGTTACAATCCGGGTCTAGTCGTGTCTAGTAGGGATGCACCGAATATCCGGCCACCAAAACATATCGGCCGAAAATGGTTAAAACATGCATTTTGGGCTTTCGGCCGAAAGGGTTTTAACGCCGAAAAAATATCACCGAAAGACACCAAAACATATCGGCCGAAAGACACCGAAACATATCGGCCGAAAGACACCGAAACATATTGGCCGATATCACCGAAAGACACTAAAACAATGCTATTTTCAAAAAATCTTGGAATAAAATGTGGAATATTATTATTATATAATTATATAAATGTTTACATTTTACAATCTTTCAGCAGTCAGTCTGGGATTAATGTATGGATTCAAAAGTGCTGAATAAATGTTTTATGGACCCATAATAGGGATTATTATTTAAGTTAAGTTTTGCCATAATCATGTCTTTTGCCATAATCAGGTAGCTGATCAACATTGGTAAACAAATCAATTCATTATATATATGTATATATATTTATCATATTCGGCCTTTCGGTATTCGGTTTTCGGCCAACTGTTTTCTATTTTCGGCATTCGGTTTCGGCCAAGAATTTCCCATTCGGTGCGTCCCTAGTGTCTAGTCTGTTCGCATATCCTCATTGGTAGAAAGTGTTACATAGCACAGCACACTGGCACTGCCAAACAAGACGGAAAGAAATCAGTCATTTTTAGGGCGTTTGGGTTATTGATGCGTTTTCAGCGTTGACATTTATGAGACATTTGTCGAGATGGAAGGCATGTGGAATACAAAACATAGGAAAGAAAATGGCGTGTCTCTGTGGCAAGAGGCTAGTCGTCTACTCTAAAAGAGGGTCTCTCTGTGTATACTGTATGTCTGTCTGTGTGTTTGTCCAGAGCCAATCTGGGAGCCCATTCTGTAATCATTTTTACCCCTCCTTTGATTTTGCCTCTGGGGCAGTGGTTTTCAACCAGTGGTCCGGGGACCACCAGGGGTCCTTGGTGGTCCCCGGGGGGGGCGAGTGCCGCGCTATGAGCTTGTAGATCTGCTATTTTTGAAAAATCTTGAAAATGTGTGCAAATCTTCTTGGTTGTTTTGGGTCCCTGGCACAAATCATTTTCAGATGGGGGTCCGCGACCAAATGTATATCAATTTAGGGGTCCTTGGCATGAAAATGTTTGAAAACCACTGCTCTGGGGGCATCACCTCCTTTTTTGTGTATTTTTTGTGGAACTTTATTTTATGATGGGATCAAAATTCGGGTCTCAGATCGGGCCCACATTTGAAGTCATACAACATATTTTTTTACCTTATGCAAAGGTTCATTTGTTGACCACGGTATCCTAGTTTCTATAGGTTCAATGTACAGATTTCATTCTTTTTTTAAATATTATACTGCTCAAACCTTTTCATGTCAAGGACCCCTAAATGTGTATTTGGCCGCGGACCCCCGTCTGAAAAGATGTTGTGCCAAGGACCCCCCCATACACAAGATTTGTGGTGTGAACATTTTCAAAAAGATTCAGACATTTTTCAAAGAATGTCAAGATGTTCTGAAAATAGCTGAACTATAATGTATTTGAATGTGTCTTTTGCTTACACTTATCTATCAGTATTGGAAGATATCAATGAGATTATATTTGCAGTGGTTCTCACACTTTTTCATGTCAAGGACCCCCAAATTGACACTTATTAGCCCGCGGACCCCCATTTGAAAAGATAAGCCAGGGACCCCAATAAGAGAAGGTTTATACGGCTTTCTAGCAGTGATTCTCAACCATTTTAATGTCAAGTACCCCCAGTTTGACATGTATTAGGCTACGGACCCCCATTTAATGGCATTTATACCTGGGGCCCGAATTTATATTATAAAATCAATGTTAATTTAACTCTCAGAGTTACAGAACCATAAGGGTGCATTTGGTTCCTATCCATCATTTAGCTGGGGACCCCTGGAACTGCCTCAAGTACCCCTGGGGGTCCCCGTACCCCACTTTGAGAACCAATGGACTACACAGTACAAACTCACTTTCGATCCCTGATAAACTCTCTGTTCTCAGCGCATAAGCCAAACTGCACACTTTGGGTGCTCATATTCCCCAACGGGTATGGTCTAGTTTGCATAATCTTC
Source organism: Gymnoscopelus microlampas (assembly GCF_963454915.1). NCBI lineage: Eukaryota > Metazoa > Chordata > Actinopteri > Myctophiformes > Myctophidae > Gymnoscopelus > Gymnoscopelus microlampas. Next base: position 8,772,087 of record NC_139961.1, on the reverse strand, counting down.
TCAAGTCACTTCGGGAATATACATGTTTCACCGTTGTGTCGTCATCATCACCAGGTTAGAGCCGTGTGTGGCCATGCAGTAATGCGTACAGGGACTAGAGAGAGAGAGGGAGAGGGCTCAGAACGCAGCCCTGGGGGGCTCCTGTGTTGAGCCAGTTTTTCTCAACCATTTCCGGCCGTGACCCCCCCAAAATAATCATAATTTAACCAGGGACCCTGGTAAGCACTTGGAATGTAGGAGTTGAGGCATTGCATTTAGTTTGACTCGGTTCCACAGATAAATATTGTGAAAATAGCAGATCTGCAACAATCTAGCAAGGCGTTGTGAGCTTTTAGATCGACGTTTTTCAATATTCCTGCTTCTTTAATTTGGCCAATGTTTGACCAGTTTTTATAGTATAGTTGGTTGTTGTCTTTTTTCTTTTTGGGGTATTATTAAAAGGTCTTAAAAGTCCTTAAATTGTCACTTCACTGTCATCTTGGGGGGGGGGGGACCCCCCTCAAAAACATGTGGGGACCCCCCTGGGTGTCCCGAACCCACAGGTTGAGAACCTAGGGGACAAGGGGAGCCAACAGGTGTTGGAGCCGATCCCCACCGCCTGGCACCCTGGGGGTAGCATTAGCATTAGCATTAGCATATCACAAGCTTTGGTCCCCCCCCCCCCCCTTTCCTCTGGCTAGAGTAGACCGTTCATGTGCCTGATTGTCCGGGAGAAGAGGCCATAAATAGCGATCGACTGACAGTGGTCCAGGAGCAACAACCCGAAGGCATTAACCCTTTAAGACCTGAAGCCGATTCTACAAATGTCTTCTAAATCCTAACGGTTTCCTGAAAACATGTTTCTATATGAATGGTGCTCAAACTTTTTCATGTCAAGGACCCCCAAAATTATATGTATTTGTCCGCCGACCCCCGTCTCAAAATATGTTGTTCCAGAGACCCCCCAGAAGCAAAGGTTTGAAAATGTTCGCTTTAAAGGAAAATTCAAAGATTTGCACACATTTTCACGATTTTTCAAAAATAGCAGATCTACAAGCTCGTAGCGCGGCACTCGGTGCCGCGCTATGAGCTTGTATATCTGCTATTTTTGAATGGCTTAAGTGTAAAATAATGCTTTTTAGCTCAAATCAAAAAATTACACAGATGCTTCTTCAGGTTTTTAATGGGTCAAGACCTGAGGTCGATTCTAACAAAGCATTCTAAATCAGTAGTTCTCAAACTGTTTTTGTGCCAAGGACCCTCCCAAATGATATGTATTTGGCCGCACAGACCCCCCCATCTGAAAACGTTTTGCGCCAGGGACCCCCAGAGGAGAAGATTTTGTGTTAACTCATTCACTGCCAGAGTTCAAACATCGCCTATTGCAGCCCTTGCCGGCGTTTTCGCGTGTTTTTTTTTTTACTAACCTTTCAAGACCCACAGAATGTTTCGCTCCATGACGATGTGCACACCGAGGGTCTCAAAGGAAAGACTAGAATATCTACTTTCTTCGGAGAAAAAAATAGTTTGTCTGTGCGATGTTCCGTTCTTTAGTTATTGGCAGTTATATAGCTTGTTTTCACCAAAAAACGCTGTTTTTAGAACAGAAAGGAGAGACATGTATTTTTATAAATCCTATAATATTAAACTAAACCGGCTTGATTTTGTGAAGCGAAGCGACGCGTTGTGAGCACTGGTGAAAAAAGTACTCAAATTCTTTACTTAGGTAAAATTATCAATACTGCAATATAGAAATACTCTGTTACAAGTAAAAGTCCAGAATTACAAATGTACTTGATTAAAAGTGCAAAAGTATTGGAATCAAAATGTGCTAAAAGTAAAAGTATTAAAATGTTTGAAAATAGCAGATCTACAAGCTTCGCGACGCATTGTGAGCTTGTAGATCTGCTATTTTCAAATAGCCTACATATAAAAGAGGGCTAAAGTGGTTAATGTATGTTTTATAATGTAATAAGTTATATCTGCAAAGCTAGTAACTAAAGTTGTCAAATAATTGTAGTGGAGTAAAAGTACAATATTTGCCTCGGAGATGTAGTGGAGTAGAAGTAAAAGCATTGGAAATTGGAAATACTGAAGTAAAGTACAAATACCTCAAAATTGTACTCAAGTACAGTACTTAAGCAAATGTACTTCGTTACTTTCCACCACTGGTTGTGAGCTTGTAAAATGAGCTATTTTCACTAGTTTGGGTCCCGGGCAAACCGTTCTTTTGGGTGTTCAGACGTAAGACGTTTGGGAACCAGTTAGTTCTAGGCCAGAGAAGCCACCTGGGCTAATGTAACGTCCGTGACATGGCGGGCGGCTCACTTGTTAGTTTTCACAGCGAGAGGGTTCCTGTGGGTTGTTCGGACCCCCGACTGGGGGCCTCCTCGTTCCAGCCTGGAGTCTGCATGTTCTCTCCCTAAGGGTCACATCATCACCGTGGCTTTTTCCTCCATGCATGTTAGAGACATAAATACTGGGACTCCTGCCCAGTGTCCTTGACCACGGTTCTGTCCTTGGAGCTGCCGCTCACCGTGGCTAGTAGTTGTAGGATGGCTTCGATGCAGAGGACGGGGTTTGTGCAAAATGTACACTACATTTAGTAATAGTTTCCAAGTTTGAACATGAAAAAAATAAATATACACTACTATAATTATGTTTTTAACCACTTAACCCATTGAGACCTGAAGCCAATTCTACATGTCTCTTAAATCATCAAACTTATATGTATTTGGCCGCGGACCCCCATCAAGATATTTTGTTCCAGGGACCCCCCCCAGAAGCAAAGATTTGAGTTAAAAATGTTCGCTTTAAAAATATATAAATTCAAAGATTTGTACACATTTTCACGATTTTTCAAAAATAGCAGATCTACAAGCTCATAGCGCGGCACAGAGTGCCGTGCTATGAGACTTGAATTCATGGATATTTGGTTTTTTTTGTCGCATTCATAAGCCAATTATGATGACCGGCAGCGGTTCCGGTAGGAGACACAAAGAGTCTCCTTTGTGTCTCCTACCGGAACCGCTGCCTAACCAAAAGAAAATCCATTCATTCAAGTCTCCATGCACGTGCCTGTGCATGCTGGGGCTGCACTATGTACGGTATGGGACAACATTTCATTCAACTCAATATTTATGCCAAATATCTCAACAGCGATAAGGATGGCTCAGCCCCAGTGCATGCTCTCCTGTGTGAACGAAGGTATAGGCCAGGGCGTGTGACTAGGGCTGTCACGATTGTGACACTTTACCTGACGATTAATTGTCACACAAATCCTCCTATAATTCGACAAAGCTCCGTGCGTTGAGCCCAAAATCTCTTCTGCCCGGTTCTCCTCAGTGGCTGGAGCAATTGCTCTGCATTTGCACACAGCCGTTGACCATTACCATGTGCACTGAACACCCAAGCCCGGTTTCCCCCGAATGTTATTAGCGTTTTTGTGTTCGCTGGCTCCCGGTTTGCCAAATCATGTGCGTGAAACAAGCGCCGGTGTTGAACAAGCGGACCATGACGCACTTTGGGTGCTCATATCCCCCGACGGGTATGGTCTAGTATATATGATAACTAAGTGCAATTAACGATTTGATTGTGTGGCTTTAGGCCTTGTAAACAAAAGTTGCACAAGGGCAGAAATGACAAAAACGTCCAAAATACGCCATATTTTAATATATTGTAGGCTACTGATAATTTTGTTACAAGATGGAAATGGCTGATCTACAAGCTCACTACACGTCGCATCATGGTGACTCGTTGAAAAAACAAATTGTGAAAATGTGTACAACAAATCTTTGAATATATATATATATATATATATATATATATATACATTTTTAACTTGAATCTTTGCTTCTAGCGGTGGGCTCCGCGGACTAATACATATCATTTCATTTGGTGGTCCCTGACATGAAAAGGTTTGAGAACCACGTGATATTATTATGGCAACTCAAGTTTTTTTCAAAAAAGAATCCCCAGAAGCAGAGATTTGAGTTAAAAACCTTCAAAGATTTGCACAAATGTTCGCGATTTTTCCAAAAGAATTAGCAGATCTATACAAGCTCATAGCGCGGCGCTCGGTGCCACGCTATGAGCTTGTAGATCTGCTGCAGTATTTTTGAATAGCCCAAAGTATAAAATAATGGTTGTAAAATGACACAGTTATGCGTTCCCGGATTGAATGGGTTAAAATAAAACTCCTCTCTCTCACACGTGTGCCAGTGATCACCCTCCTGTTAGGTTGCCTACCCCCCCCCCCCCCCCCCCTCCCCCCCGGCCTAGACTGAGCTGGTCTCCTGGAATCCCTGGTATGCATACAAGTTGCATGATTAAACATTAGCAATTTGTAGATCACACTATGGAAGGCGGACATGCTTCTGGTGCAGGCTGAACCCGGGCTTCCTTCGCAAGTGCTGACAGTTATTACCATTGAGCTAATGGAGCCGGCCTGCTTGCATCAGGGCCAGGGATATATTGAATCTTGGCCATCAGGTCAAAATTCGTGTCAGATCCTCCTGTGTCTAGATGAGACATGACCTTTTGACTCGATCTAAATGTCTCAATAGAAGAAGAGCAGGGATACTAAATGCAACCATCCCAATTGTATGAGTTATATTGTATTAACATACTCTACCATACAGATTGGACAAAATCACATTTATTCATTACAAAAAAGCTACATACTGTAGTGCCGCTTTAAAGTGACACAAAAGGTTGAAAGAGGTTAAACCACCTCACATATTCTGGTCGTGTAATGTGCGGGTGGTTTTTAATAATTGTCACTTTGCTGCCCTATATGTCTGCTGTTGAACCTTTTATGCAGACCTTCCCTTTAATGAGAGAGAATAACAGCCGACTGCTATTCTAGAACGGGAGTCTCTCTCTTCCCGGTGTTTTGCCCAGGCGGACAGAGTTTTGAGGTTAGGTTTAGGCATAATTTCTGTGAGGTATAGGGTTAGGCATTAGTGTTTGTGAGGTTAGGGTTAGGCATTAGTGTTTGTGAGGTTAGGGTTAGGCATAGTGTTTGTGAGGTTAGGGTTAGGCATAGTGTTTGTGAGGTTAGGGTTAGGCATAGTGTTTGTGAGGTTAGGGTTAGGCATAGTGTTTGTGAGGTTAGGGTTAGGCATTAGTGTTTGTGAGGTTAGGGTTAGGCATAGTGTTTGTGAGGTTAGGGTTAGGTATAGTGTTTGTGAGGTTAGGGTTAGGCATAGTGTTTGTGAGGTTAGGGTTAGGTATAGTGTTTGTGAGGTTAGGGTTAGGCATAGTGTTTGTGAGGTTAGGGTTAGGTATAGTGTTTGTGAGGTTAGGGTTAGGCATAGTGTTTGTGAGGTTAGGGTTAGGCATTAGTGTTTGTGAGGTTAGGGTTAGGCATAGTGTTTGTGAGGTTAGGGTTAGGTATAGTGTTTGTGAGGTTAGGGTTAGGCATTAGCGTTTGTGAGGTTAGGGTTAGGCATAGTGTTTGTGAGGTTAGGGTTAGGCATAGTGTTTGTGAGGGTAGGGTTAGGCATAGTGTTTGTGAGGTTAGGGTTAGGCATAGTGTTTGTGAGGTTAGGGTTAGGCATAGTGTTTGTGAGGTTAGGGTTAGGCATAGTGTTTGTGAGGTTAGGGTTAGGCATAGTGTTTGTGAGGTTAGGGTTAGGCATAGTGTTTGTGAGGTTAGGGTTAGGTATAGTGTTTGTGAGGTTAGGGTTATTCATAGTGTTTGTGAGGTTAGGGTTAGGCATAGTGTTTGTGAGGTTAGGGTTAGGCATAGTGTTTGTGAGGTTAGGGTTAGGTATAGTGTTTGTGAGGTTAGGGTTATTCATAGTGTTTGTGAGGTTAGGGTTAGGCATAGTGTTTGTGAGGTTAGGGTTAGGTATAGTGTCTGTGAGGTTAGGGTTAGGCATAGTGTTTGTGAGGTTAGGGTTATTCATAGTGTTTGTGAGGTATAGGGTTATTCATAGTGTTTGTGAGGTTAGGGTTAGGCATAGTGTTTGTGAGGTTAGGGTTAGGCATAGTGTTTGTGAGGTTAGGGTTATTCATAGTGTTTGTGAGGTTAGGGTTAGGTATAGTGTTTGTGAGGTTAGGGTTATTCATAGTGTTTGTGAGGTTAGGGTTATTCATAGTGTTTGTGAGGTTAGGGTTATTCATAGTGTTTGTGAGGTTAGGGTTAGGCATAGTGTTTGTGAGGTTAGGGTTAGGCATAGTGTTTGTGAGGTTAGGGTTATTCATAGTGTCTGTGAGGTTAGGGTTAGGTTTAGGCATAGTTTTAGTGAAGTTAAATGTTAGGGAAACTTTAGACGCAATCAAGGCGAAACACCAAAGAAAGAGGGGGTCCCATTCTAGAACCTTCTCTCTGCCCTTTTGTTGTCTGAACATTATAGAAGGAGTTGGATTACACAGACATACGAGCATTAAATCCCCTTTAACACTGTTAGTGCTATATTAGTGCTTTAGTGCTGAATAACCACTAAACAGTGTTTCTTTGGCTCGTAATCTTAATTGCCGCTATACTGAGTCTATCTTTTAAGGTGCTATATGTAACACCTTTGTCAAATGGTGCTATATAGCAGACAGTGGTTCTCACAGTGGAGCCCAGCCAGGGTGGGAATTGTTTATTTTTGGAACACAGTTCTTATATGACGCGATCTAAGATCCGCCTATGGGAATTACAAAAGAATAACGCCGTGACCCAGGGGTAATGGGAGTGACGTCAGGAATTCGGTACTCTATTTGCCGATCTGTTATAATCCCACAACGCATCGCGTTGTGACGCGTTGTGTCCGGGAAAGCATCTGTGTCATTTTAGATTTTAGCATTGGCCTATTCAAAAATAGCAGATATACAAGCTCACAGCGCGTCACTTCGTGCCACGCTGCGAGCGTGTACATCTGCTATTTCTGAACATTTCTTAAACATCTTGAAAGTGTGAGAACTTTTGATTTAGAAGGCATTTGTAGACGCATCTGTGTCACTTTAGATTTCTTTGGCTATTCAAAAATAGCAGATATACAAGCTTGTAGATCTGCTATTTTTGAAAAATAATAAAGGTCTTAATGGGTTAAATAGGGTTTTTACTTGGTTAATTCATAATGTATTCTTTTTGCAAGTTTGGGTCCCGGGTTTTCACGCTACAAAGTGTGGGAACCCGTGCTACACAACAGACACCTTCAACCAACCCTGAAGAACCGATGTGTCTTTGTGTGATCTTAATCTTGTGGGCCGTGATGGAATACCACCGTCAAATATTTGTGTAGTCAGCCTGCGACTGGGCATGCATGGAGTGTCCCTCTTAGGTATGTGGCCTGCAGGCGCTGTAATAGCTAGCTAGAAGTCTGCAGATGATAGGGCTGGTGGGGGAGGGGGGGGGGTATGCCTCTGTCACGCAGGAAAACAGTGTTTAGTTAAGGATGGGGTTAGGATAAAGCATGTGTGTTTATGAGTCAATATCTTCTCCTGTCAAACTCACAGAAGTGCCTCCATGGAGGGTTGAGAACTACCTGAAATACACCCAACCTGGTGTTCTTTTTTTAAGAGACATTACGGGACGTCCAGAAAAAGATACACATCTCACTCTACAGTATAGTACAGTTTTATACATGCATGTTCTTGGGGGGGAACATTAGCCAGAAATAGCAGATCTACAAGCTCACGACGTGTCGCATTGCGACACGTCGTGAGCGACACGACGTGTCGCATTGCGACACGTCGTGAGCTTGTAGATCGGCTGTTTTTTAGTAGTAGTCTGACAGGAAATGGGGAAAGATATGGGGAGTGACATGCAGCAAAGGCCGTCGGGATCGAGACTCGAACCCGCGACACACTGCCATAGCTTGGCTATTTTTGGCAAAGAGATTTGATGTAGACAGGAAGAAAAAGGGTCAAAGTACTGCGACAACTCGGGTCCAGGTTACTAAGTCTAGAGAGGGTTTACTGTAAGTTGTTAACAACCTGTATTATTGCATATTATGTACTGTATATGAGCTGTTTGAACTTGTAAGATGTGTCACTGATTGATTCCCCAAAAATAAGGCAACAAAGTGTGTCCTTTATCAGTTCGGTAAGGGACACGTCTTTCCGTTTCCACATAAGGCACAATTCTGTATTTTAAGTGACGGTTGGCGATGTTGTCCCTCCCTTCCTTACGTAGTTTTAGTCTGATCCTGATAGTAATTATTGCCACTGACACTTTGAATTAAAGCTAATTCTAAGTCACTCCGAGTTGAAAAGGTTTCTATTGTCGAGGTGAGAATAGGAAAGCATGAGGCATAGATAGAGATGGTATTCGAATATCTTTGCTGTCGGTCAGAGACCTTTGTTATGTGCAAAAAACAAACGTTAACTTTTCATGAAATGAGCAAAGAAAATAGCCTGTGTCTTCGAATGGACACACGCTCTTACCCCATTAAGACCTGGAACTGTGTCATTTTTAGATTTGAGCTAAAAAGCATTATTTTACACTTTGGGCTATTCAAAAATAGCAGATCTACAAGCTCATAGCGCGGCACCAAGTGCCGCGCTACGAGCTTGTAGATCTGCTATTTTTGAAAAATCGTGAAAATGTGTGCAAATCTTTGAATATATATATTTTTAAAGCGAACATTTTTAACTCAAATCTTTGCTTCTGGGGGTCCCTGGAACAAAATATTTTGATTGGGGTCCGCGGCCAAATATACATATAATTTTGGGGGTCCTTGACATGAAAAAGATTGATATGACTGATATAGATTAATAGAAACATACGTTTTTCAGAAAACTGTTGAGATTTAGGAGACATGTAGAATCGGCTTCAGGTCTCAATGGGTTAACCCACAGACAGGCTCTAGGCCCCTCGTCTCATGATGACACTGTGGTAATCGTATGACAAAGTATAGTGGAAACCTCATTATGTCCAAAACCTTTACTTTTCAGGATGAAATTCTAAAATGGCACGCTTTCAGCTTGTAGATCTGCTATTTTTGCTACTTTTGTGTGACACTGTATGACAAAGTAGGGCATTAATTTACCCAAAAGAATCTGCCCTGACGTTTCTGCACTGATATAAGAGACAGAGATACGAGGTTTTTGCCCAACAGGCGACTAATTGAGTTGAAAAAGTTTTCTATTGAGGCAAGAGATTGTGGGGAAGAAAGCATTGTCAGGGATAGCAATGACGTTAGCATTTCCACATAGCTAAGCGGCCCAGGGCTATACTGTAGGTATTACTGGTCTGGGCCAATCCCTGACTAGACGAGTCATCAGCCCTGTAAGCGGTCTGTTCAGAGCAGTGTTGCCAGGTCCGCCTATTATAAGCGACTTTGGGCTTGTTTTTCTGTAAAGTTGCTTGTAAATATTGGTAGTTGTGTTTTTTTGGGCTTGTTTCTAAAGTTTGCTTATTTGGGCTATTGCTTCCTAAATGGTAGAACCAGTGGTTCTCAAACAATTTGGAAAAAAATAATTTGTTCACAGCCCCCCCCCCCCCCATTGAAAACATTTTGTGCCGGCGGCGACCCCCATACAAGATGTGTGTATTTAAAATGTTTCAAAAATATTACACATTTATTCAAAAAAGAAAATGTTTTTTTTTTAATAGCAGATCTACAAGCTCACAACACGTCGCGTTCGGACGGTCGGAGTCTGTAGATGGGCTATTTTCATAGCTGTGTGTGTGTGTGTGTGTGTGTGTGTGTGTGTGTGTGTGTGTTGGCTCACGACTTACACAAGAATAAATGAACGAGAATCTCGACATTCTCGCCAAAGCATGCACACACCGCTGCCTTGGAGACATGTTGCAACGTGTGTGTGTGTGTGTGTGTGTGTGTGTGTGTGTGTCAGTGTCAGCCATTCCTTGCTGCTCGTCGTAACAAGCCCTAAAGAGACGTGCTGTCAGTTTCTACGGTCTCCTTCCTTCCCTTTTGGTTGGATGAAAAACAGCTTGTAGATCTGCTATTTTTGAAAAACCTTGAAAAAGTGTGCATATCTTTGAATATTTATATTTTTCAAAGCGAAAATTTACTGATATCTTTGCTTCTGGGGGGGTCCCTGGCACAAAACATTTTTGAATGGGGGTCCGCGGGCAAATATATACCAATTTAGGGGTCCTTCATGAAAAAGGTTGAGAACCACTGGTCTAGACCAGTGGTTCTCAAACCCTTTTCATGTCAAGGACCCCCTAATTGACACTTATTACCCCGCGGACCCGCATTTGAAAAGATAAGCCAGGGACCCCAATAAGAGAAGGTTTTTACGGCTCTCTAGCAGTGATTCTCAACCATTTTAATTTCAAGGACCCCCAGTTTGACATGCATTAGGGCTACGGACCCCCATTTAATGGCATTTATACCTCTGGGACCCCAATTCACATTGTAAAACCAATGTTAATTTAACTCTGAGAGTGTACAAATGGAACCAAATGGACCCGTTAGGGTCCATTTGGTTCCATTTGCACACTCTCAGAGTTACAGACCCATAAGGGTCCATTTGGTTCCATTTGTACACTCTCAGAGTTACAGACCCATAAGGGTCCATTTGGTTCCATTTGTACACTCTCAGAGTTACAGACCCATAAGGGTCCATTTGGTTCCTGTCCATCATCTAGCTGGGGACCCCCTGGAACCCCCTCAAGTACCCCTGGGGGTCCCCGGACCCCACTTTGAGAACCAATGGTCTAGACGATCATGCTGTAAGTATTGAGTGTACATTACATATACGTGATCCAGCCAAGATGGTGTACGATAGCCTATGTGTGCTTTACTGCCGTATATGCATGGATTACAGTTGTTCTCAGTCACCATCCATGACTGATTTCAGTCATTCCACAGAGGCCTGCATGGCTATCCCTGGTCTTTTTACCAGTGTTGCCAGGCCTGCTTATTATAAGCGACTTTGGGCTTGTTTTCCATAACGTCGTTTGTAAATATTGGTAGTTACAGGTTTGCAGTTATTTTTTTGGGAGTCTTGTTTCTAAAGTGTAGTAGCTTATTTGGGCTCGTTTCCTAAATGTCGTTTAAACCAGCGGTTCTCAAATAATTGTCATGTCAAGGAGACCCCCAAATAAATATGTATGTGTCCAATTATTGGACCCAACATCTAAACATATTTTGTGCCAGGGACCCCCGTGCCAGATTTGTGTCGTTAAAAAAATAGCAGAACTACAAGGTTGTGAGCTTGTAGATCGGCTATTTTCCAATATGTCCAAACATCCGATGCATACAGGTTTAAAGTGCTCATGTGGCCTATTAGTTGCCTCTTTTGGCCTGGTTTTCATAGTCCTGTTTGCTTATTTCTCTCACAAAACCTGGCCCCGTGCAGTAATACTACATCTTTTATTTTAAAAACTGTTTGAATTGGTCAAACAAGCAAACATGTTCAGATTAAGCATCTTCCATAAAACCCTTAACCTAATTTTGTAGCTGTTACTGAGGGTTTGTGGGAAAGGAAAGGACTGTATAATCTACTTTGCTGCTGGGTTCAGATTCTGCTTGCTTCGCCTCAGGGGTGGCCGTAAAAGTACATGAGTCGAGATCCACTCTGTAGTCCAGGGCCTTTCTAACGGTAGCGTCACAGTCATTTTAAACCACTTAAACCCATTATTTCATACTTTGGCAACTCAAAAATAGCAGATATACATATACTTGAAGATCTGCTATTTTTGAACAATCTTGAACATGTGTGCAAATGTTTGAATATATATCATTTTTTAACTCAAATCTTTGCTTCTGGGGGTCCCTGGATCAATATATTTTGAGATGGGGGGGGTGTCTATTAATAGTTTAGGGAGGTGTGTGTGTGTGTGTGTGTGTGTGTGTGTGTGTGTGTGTGTGTGTGTGTGTGTGTGTGTGTGTGTGTGTGTGTGTGTGTGTGTGTGTGTGTGTGTGTGTGTGTGTGTGTGTGTGTGTGTGTGTGTGTCTGTGTGTGTGTGTGTGTGTGTTCCAATTATCTCTCTCTCAGATCTGAGATTTGGTGTAGAGGGGGGGGGGGGGGGGCAACTCGGGTGTGGCTTACTAACTATGGAGAAGTTAAAGTGGTTAATCCCATGGTTGTAGTACATATAACTGTGGAGGGCGTCTCGCCTCGCCCCAGTAAGCATATCTATAGTCTCTGTCGGATGGAAACCTTGTGTGTCCAAAACTGTTACTTTTCAGGATTCAAATTCAAAAGTATAGCAGATCGACAAGCTCCAAAAAACGCTGTAGACTCCACGACGAGCACCCGCGTGTACAATGGATGCGCGTGCGACGGTGGATGGTCCTGGCTAACGCCTGGAACAATATAACATCTCTCGCGCGAGTCGCCATTTGCGGAGTCATCGCGCGCCGAAAATCCGCTCGTTTTCACCACTGTAAAAAGTTATAAAGGAGAACCGGAGGTTTTCATCAAGGAGATAGAATGGGAGCGGACGGAAGCCAGTTTTTTTTGGGCACGGTGATCCATCTGTCCCTTCCATTTTACCCATTACGACCTGAAGTGGATTCTACAAAATGTCTTCTAAATCCCAACAGTTTTCTGAAAAACGTATGTTCCTATGTCAGTGGTGCTCAAACTTTTTCACGCCAAGGACCCCCAAGATGATATACATTTGGCCGCCGACCCCCATCTCAAAATGTTTTGTTCCAGGGACCCCCAGAAGCAAAGTTTTGAGTTAAAATGTTGGCTTTAAAACAAAATATATATTAAATATTATATTAAAGGATTTGAACACACATTTTCACGTTTTTTCAAAAATAGTAGATCTACAAGCTCGTAGCGCGGCACTCGGTGCCGCGCTGTGAGCTTTTATATCTGCTATTTTTGAATAGCCAAAGTGTAAATTAATGCTTTTTAGCTCAAATCAAAAAGTGACACAGATGCGTTCCAGGTCTTAATGGGTTAAGAGGCACCGTGGGTGATTCCAAAGTTGCGCTAGCCCCACCCCCCCCCCCCCCCCCCCCCCCCCTTGTGGAAAAAAACTAAAAGATTGAAAACACGAGATTTCCCGTGTTCGGCACTCAACCGCTACTCTTTGAAAACACGCGAAATCCCGGTGTTGGCACCCAATGTGTTAATATACACAAAAAAAGTGTAAAATAGTACGGAGATAAGAGGTTTCTCCGCCCCGACGGCGGCCGACGATACGAGCAATAAATACATGGCCTCAATAAGTTGGTAGCCAGCGGAACGCGGAGGTTGTGCGGGTCACCTCCCAGGTGCTGCTGGGTACAGTAACTGTGTGAAGGCCTTCAGCGCATGAGTAATGGTGTGGATTACAAGGTCAAAGACACTCTGTCTTCCTCCAGAGAAGAACCAACACTTTATGTGGGCTAAACTTAAAAAACTATTCCCCAAGCCGTCGCCAGTGGTGGGAAGTAACCAAGTACATTTACTCAAGTACTGTACGTACTTCTCAAAACGCTTTTAAAGGGCAAGACCACTTTGGTAGAGGTTTGGGTTGTGTCGTTACCTTGCCATGATGCAACTCCAAAGGTGGGCAAGAAATCAAAAATAATTGCTCCATCGAAATTGATGATTCATATAAACGAACGTAAACAAAGCTGATTCAGACAATATAGAACATCACATAAACCCGGTACCGTTTATTTTTTTGATAAAAATTTTAACTTTTTTATTATTTGAAGATCCGGATCCGGGTCCACCGATCCAGTCTGGGTTTTCTTCCTTATAAAAATAGCTAAATCAACAGGAAGTTGAAAAGAAAAAAAAACAGTACTGGGTTTTGTGATGTTCTGTATTGTCTGAATCAGCTTTGTTTGTGTTCGTTTACATGCTAAAAGAGTGACTTTGAGAGCTGTTTCAGCGTACAATGTAAGTCAACGAGGAGTATATTTAGAATTATCAATTTCTAATTAATGGAGCACTTTTTTAAAATGTCTTTTCCACCTTTGGAGTTACATCATGGCAAAGTAACTACACAACCCAAACCTCTACTAAAGTGGTCTTTAGTAGAGGTTTTTCAACTCTCTGTCTGTGACCAGATAAAAAACGCCACACGCAAAGCAGAATATAGTCGCTCAGCGCCTCGTCACGCTGGCAGTTCCAGCACATGGCGTTCTATATTCATTCTTCATTTGAACCACTTTATCCATTTATGCGTTGGCTATTCAAAAAATAGCAGATGTACAAGCTCACGGCGCGTCACTTTCGTGCGCTCGTGCTGCGAGCTAGCACATCTGCTACCGGTACGTCAGCACAAGGCCGCTGAGCTGGTGGGGGTGTGGAGAGATAACGGCCGGACAATGTTTTCTCATTTTTAGCTGGGAACCCCCTAAGGACCCCCTGCAGGGGTCCTTGGAGAACCACTGTCCACTATCCCAACAAGGTTGTGTCATTGAGTTTAAAGGTTTCGTGACGTTCAGTTTTACCACACATTAAAAGTCTTTGTCATGGTCCTTCAAACGTGTATAAAAAGTTTTAACAAAAAAATCCACTCCAGTGATCCATGGCAGGTGTTTTTCTCTCACATTTCTAAAGCCTTTTCAACTGCAATGAAAAAAGAAATCTTTGCCTGCTGGTGTCGCTGTTGAGGGATTTTGCCTGTCAATCATCGCCTCTGCTCCCCAAAGGATAGGGGAGGGGAGGCGCTAGGAGGAGAGTGGGCGGGATTAATGGGCTGTGACTTCACTGCCGAAGGACCAAGCTCAGATTACTTTTCAGCCTAATTATTCAGAAAACCCCAGACCACAGAAAATCCACTGAATGTTCAAAGTTCAGATTTTTTGGGTGTAATTGAGGTCATAAAACAAGGGGCAAGTCTTAGATATTTACGATGAGGCCGACAAAATGGCCAGAGTGGCGCTGTTTTACCCTGCGCCAACCTGCGGTGTCAGAAATAATTTATTTTAACGCAAGTGAATGGGTTTTTTGACAAACTTTAGACTAGATTTTCTTACTGTAATAAAAATTGTCTTAAATTCTATATGCTTCCAGTCGCTAGTTTAAAGTCTCCTTTCAATCATCAGGATATGCGTTTTGCTAAGTTATGGTCCTATTTATTTTAAAATTGACGATAAAGTAGGCTATTCTCTAGGAGGGGCGGGACGATTTGATTGACAAGCTACACGACCAATAGCATTCATTCCCCGCCCCCCCCCCCCCCGCTCTTGATTGACAAGCTACCCAACCAATAATGGTCTGGTCTCATTCTGACGCGATATTGAAAGATGGCGGACCCACAGTCTTGGAACAATCGGCTTCATTTTCGGTCTGTAGAAAGCAGCGGAGTGGCTTTGTCCATCTCATTTATACAGTCTACTCTATGTCATAAAACCCCCCCAAAAAAACATAAAAAATAAAAAAAAGTGAAAAAAATGAAAATGAATGTCATAGAACCTTTAAACTAACTCTGTGTGTCTGTCCGTCTCTCTCTCTCTCTAGGTGTGTGTTCAGCCAGGGTGGTGAAGGTGTCCCCGGGACCTCTGATCAGAGTGCAGGGCCAGTCTGTGTCCATCAGATGTGACGTCAGCGAATACGAGGGCCCTCGGGAGCAGGTACAGTCAAAGCAATGGTTCTCAAAGTGGGGTCCGGGGACCCCCAGGGGTCCTAGTTTTTGTCCCCAGCAAAACTAGTTAATATGGCGCCGCTATCATTTTAACCATGTTTTATACTTTGGCTATTCAAAAATAGCAGATCTACAAGCTCATAGCGCGGCACCGAGTGCCGCGCTATGAGCTTGTAGATCTGCTATTTTTGAAAAATCCTGTCAACAATTATTTTTGAGACAGAGGGTCCGCAGCCAAAAAAAACATCATTTTGGGCGTCCTTGACATTAAAAAAAGTTTGAGAACCACTGCAGTAAAGTGCACGACATGGTGTATATCCAAGTATAAATCAAGTCGAACGCTCTCCAAAGGTTTCCTGCACTCTTAACTTTGAAGCTTTAATGCTCTGTTTGTTTTGAAGTTTGGCGATATCTGCAGTCCAGATGATCCAGACCAATGCTAGTTTTCTACCCTACCAGGCATTGCAGTGTTTCCCAAACAATGGGGCGTGACCCATTATTAGGTCGTGGACCCATTTTTAAGGGTCTCAAGTTAATATAAACAAATCAACAAAACAAATCATGTTTCTTAAAAAAAAACTAAAAATCATAAAAAAATCATAACATTCAGAATTTAAGACATACAATTATATTGCTCCCGATGAGTAGGTTGGCTTGCATGGTTTCCTCCGCCATCGGTGTGTGAATGTGTGTGTGAATGGGTGAATGTAATGCACAATCTATGTAAAGCGCTTTGGATAAAAGCGCTATATATACACCATTTACCATTTATTTACCATATTGTTCTTAAACAGGGATGTACTTTATAATATGTATGTATCTTATGTATTTGTGTAAGTTTGGCCCCCCCAGCAGAGACACCAAACATATCGCCGTGGTCTTGAGCTGAAAAGGTTTGGGAACTCTTGAGGTAGTTATTGTACGGCAGGTATTATAGTTTTCACCTGATGTGCTACTGCTATACCAGTGGTTCTCAAACTTTTACATGTCAAAGACCCCCAAACTGACACTTATTAGCCCACGGACCCCCATTTGAAAAGATATGCTAAGGACCCCCATAAGAGAAGATTCTTGACGGCTCTAGCAGTGATTCTCAACCATTTTCATTTCGAGGACCCCCAGTTTGACACGCATTAGGCTACGGACCCCCATTTAATGGCATTCCTATCTCTGAGACCCCAATTTATATTGTAAAATCAATGTTAATTTAACTCTGAGAGTGTACAAATGGACCCCGTTAGGGTCCATTTGGTCTCAGAGTTACAGACCCACAAGGGTCCATTTGGTTCCTAACTATCCATCATTTAGCTGGGGACCCCCTGGAACTCCCCCAAGGCACTTTGAGAACCAACGTGCTATACAGTAGGTTTAAATAACAGCAGGTATTATAGTTTTCACCTGGTGAGCTATAGGTTTAAATGAGTCCTTTGCTAGATGTGTAGAATGAAAGGGCAGCGGTACCCTGGTGTACTCTGTAGCACACGGGGAGAGTTGTCAGTGATTGAAATGTGCATGTGGGACGTCTGGAAATGGAACCGTAATAATGAGGCCTAATGAGCTACATTAAGCTCATTGACTTTGATGATTTTTCCTTCTCATTTGCTTTTTTTTCTTCCATGTATTATGTCCTGTCCCGTTGACCTCTTCTAACAAGTAGATTTTTCTGTTTTTGATTTTAACTTCCATAACCTTAATTTAATTTGTCAGTGAATTATTGTGTTTTAAATACAGTGTGTACATAGTACACACAGTACAGTATGTGCTCACTGCACAGTAAAGAGAGGGAGCATATATTGCTGGTGGAACCTTGTGAGTCCAAAACGGTTAGCCTACGATCTTATTATTATTTGTAAACCTTTAAAAACTATGAAAATAGCTGTTCTACAAGCACACATTGAATCTTCTGCTAACTCACGATTCGATTCCGATTCTTGGGGTCACGATACTGTTTTTTACGATTTTTTAAAAAAACCAAACAATTCTTGATTCAAAAAAGATTATTCAAAAAAAAGATTCATTTTTTTCTCTAATTGTTTTTCTTTAGAATCGATTCTGAATCGTCCAACATGAGAATTGCGATTCATATTTGAATCGATTTTTTCCCACGCCCCTAATTGCTACACGTTGTGAGCTTGTAGATCGGCTATTTTCGCTGCTTTTGTGCGACAGTCTTGTATGATGAAGTTGGGCATTAATTTACAAAAAAAAAACATTTAAAAAAAATTATGAAATATGGAGATACAAGGTTTCTGCCCGACAGCAACCATATTCTGCTCTCCGGGGGAGGGGGCACTTGTGTTTACTGCTTCACCCAGCAGATGTCTGCTCAGATGGCTCTGATAAGGGGGGGGAAGGGGGGGTTGAGCCTGTTGCCAGGGACCCCCAGAAGAGAAGATTAATGTAAAACAAAGCAAAATGATATCAAGTTTCAAAAATAATTCTTCGTACTGTGAGCTTGTACATCTGCTATTTTTGAGAACCACTGTTATAAATCCTAAGAGTTTTCTGAAAAAAACACGGACGCTTTCCCGGTTTTTAACTCATTCAGTGCCAAAAATATTTCTGGCTATATCACCCCTGTGCCAGAGCCAAAAATAC
This sequence comes from Gymnoscopelus microlampas, assembly GCF_963454915.1. Lineage (NCBI taxonomy): Eukaryota > Metazoa > Chordata > Actinopteri > Myctophiformes > Myctophidae > Gymnoscopelus > Gymnoscopelus microlampas. The sequence goes on along the minus strand of NC_139961.1, from coordinate 8,754,059 downwards.
ATTGTAAAAAAAAAAGTGCTTAGGAAGCGAGATACAGCTTTTTTCAGTAAGATGTTAAACAAGAAGTGAATGGAGCAGCAAATCTTCAAACCATGATATCTTGGGTTCTGAACATTTAAAAAAAAAAAAAAAAAAAAAAAATAGAATTTTTTATTATTTTTTGATTCATGACGTCATTGGCACTCTGGGCTTATGAAAAACGTGACGTCTCAGACGTCATAGGCACTAAATGAGTTAAGGGGCTAACCCCATCCTCTCTCTCGCCAGGACTTCGATTGGACGATGAAGAGGGAGGGCCTGCCCTCGCTGAACGTCATCTCCACCTTCGACAGCCGGTTCGCCGACGCGTCCCTGAGGGCCCGCGTGGACAGCGGACACATCTCCTACGAGAGGATCGCCGACGACGCGGTGGAGCTGAGGATCCAGAAGGTCAAGGCGGCGGACGGAGGCGTGTACCAGTGCAAGACGCCCAGCACCGACTCCGTCATCGGGGGGAACTACGAGGCCGACGTCCTGCTCACCGGTAAGAGGAACGGATACAAGAACGCTCCGCCCCCAAAACACAATAGGCTCTATGCACAGCAGCCATATTGGGAAGAAATTGGGCCTCTTCTTACTTCCTTCACAGGTGTTACCAATGGTACTAATGAAGGCTCTGTTCCATTCTGGTCAGGGTGCTGATATCATGCATGTTGGCTCACTAGAAACACTCCATTTTGGTTCCCAAATGGCCCCTTATGGTGGGTGTGTAACTCTGAGAGTGTACAAAGGGAACCAAATGGACCCTTACGGGTCCATTTGGTTCCCTTTGTACACTCTCAGAGTTATGGGGGTCCTTGAAAATAAGAACCACTATGCCACACTAAATGGAACAGAGCCTTAATTAGTATCATTGGTAACACCTGTGAAGGAAATAAGGAAGGGGCCCAATTCATTTGCAATATGGCTGCTGTGCATAGAGCCTATTATGTCCTAAATCAGGGGTCTTCAACAGGGGGGGTCCGGGACCCCTAGGGGGCCCCCAGAATTACAGAAGGTGGGCCGCCAAATCTTTGCGTGATAGGATCATGTTTTTTTACATGAACCACTTGAACCCCGTTATCCCTACGTGCGAGGCGTCGTGAGCTTGTAGATCTGCTATTTTTGGCATAGAGGTTTGGTGTAGAGGGGGAAAAAAGACAGAATATTGATACGGTTCAAGTGGTTAAATGTCTGTAAATACACATTAATCGAACATACACGGGTGATGGTGCTGTCAAAGTGTATGAAGCTGTCTAAGACATCTATTAAAATGTTTAGTTTACAACACAATGTTATACATTATGTAGTGGGGGTCCCTGCTTCTTCTCTCTCTCAGCCAAGGGGTCCTATATATATATATATATATATGTATGTATGTATGTATGTATGTATGTATGTATGTATGTATGTATGTATGTATGTATGTATGTATGTATGTATGTATGTATGTATGTATGTATGTATGTATGTATGTATGTGTGTGTAAAACAAAGAAAGAAAAGATGGGGCCGAGTGTGTTGTGGGGCGAGCGTTCCGGTTACCAGAGGAACAGCTGTATTAAATGAGCAGACAGAGAATTTATTCTACTAGAAGTTCTATCTAGAGTTGGGGCCTCTACGCGGCCCTTGCACCTCCAATCTGACTGACATGACTGAGTCATTATGGGCGTGTTGGCATGCCCATATATGGGCATATCGGTTGGATCGGGGGTTCTGGACAACTGTAGATTCATATATGCCAATGTATGGACATGCCGGTCAGATCGCCATGGTTCTGGACATCCGTATCGAGTTTGTTTATGGTTATGTCTGAGTCAGAGTGACGTGGCCGTGGTCCTGCCTATATATGAGCATATCGTGCTTGTTTACGGTTATCTCTGAGTCAGAGTGACGTGGCCGTGGTGGGCGGCAGTGGAATCGGAAGGTTGACCGGTTCGATCCCTGACTCCCCCTTGGGTTAGTGTCAAAGTGCAAGTGGTGCACGCACATCCCAAAAAAATGTGCGACCGGTGCTGGATAAAATAGAGACACAAACTTATCCTCATGACCTTCGTCAGGAGCTCCCAAAACATGTTCTTAGTAGGCTGCACTAGCGCTCCTGTTTTCGTGTATAGAGGGGCGGGTGTAAAGAGGCGCGGAGAGATTGCGCCTGATCCCATTGGTTCACCGATCTGTCCGTCAACCCGCGCCCCGTTAACACAACATTACGAGCGACGCCCACTGCACTCTGGTTGGTTGTGGAAATGAAACACCTCCTATACCGGGGACACCGACGCGCTCCTCCAGGCTTTTATTTTTTAGCAAAGCTTAACAATAAAAGCCTGGAGATCGAGGCTATGTTTTTAGAGACAACACAACGTTTGTACCTACATGGCGTCTTTGTCAGTCCAGTGTCGAAGTGTCCTTGTTGAGCAAGACACTGAACCCCTAACTGCTCCCGATGAGCAGGTTGGTGCCTTGTTGCACTTTTTCCAGTGGGTGTGTGAATGCGTGTGTGAATCAGTGAATGTAATGCATGTTGCACAATTTAACCATTTAGTAATCGATGATTGGTTTGGTGATGGATCGTGTAGAAAGATTAAAGGCTAACGTCACTGACTTTCAACCCAAATCCCATTGTACTGATGAGATCAGTAATATGGTGTGGCAAAAAAAAAATCACTATGCCTTCTGTGTATTTCATCGCAACATGGTGATCAATTAGGCATACATTTACATATAGAATAAATATAAAAAAATCTGCCTAATACTATTACACCAAATGTGAACGCCTCCATCCATGTACGCATGTCTTGTGCAATTTCAGAATTCTTCGTTTTGTCCGATGAGCATTTAACCCATTGAGGCTTTCTGAAAAACGTGCGTTTCTATGTCGGTGGTTTTCAAACCTTTTCATGTCAAGGACCCCCAAAAATGATATGAATTTGGCCGCGGACCCCCATCTCAAAATATGTTGTTCCAGGGACCCCCCAGAAGCAAAGATTTGAGTTAATGTTCGCTTTAAAAGAATATATATATATTCAAAGATTTGCACACATTTTCACGATTTTTCAAAAATAGCAGACCTACGAGCTCGTAGCGCGGCACTCGGTGCCGCGCTATGGGCTTGTAGATCTGCTATTCTTGTATAGCCAAAGTGTAAAATAATGCTTTTTTAGCTCAAATGACAAAGTGACACAGATGCGTTCCAGGTCTAAGGACGTTGTTTTGTTAACTGAAGCCGCTGTTTGTGTTTAAATGATGACTTTTATAACGGGTGTTATAACAGGTGTCCAGTGAGAGCCTATAAGGGCTACACAGAATGCAATGAGGTCATGAACAAATGTCAAGTTCCCATGAAAATACTCACAAACAAAATCAATGCATTTCACCCAACAGCAGGTGCCAGGAATATACCACTGACCTAGCCTTGCTGTGTGTGTGTGTGTGTGTGTGTGTGTGTGTGTGTGTGTGTGTGTGTGTGTGTGTGTGTGTGTGTGTGTGTGTGTGTGTGTGTGTGTGTGTGTGTGTGTGTGTGTGTGTGTGTGTGTGTGTGTGTGTGTGTGTGTGTGTGTGTGTGTGTGTGTGTGTGTGTGTGACTATGGTTGCTCGTTTTCAGTCAGTGCGGTCCATTGAATGCCACCCCCATATATTATTAACACCTGACCGGTTGCGTATATCCTCCCACGCAGACACACACACACACACACACACACACACACACACACACACACACACACACACACACACAAACAAGGCATCATAACAACACCCCAAGTCGCACTCTCCCTTAGGCTTACGCCATTACTGGCTAATAGGATAGTTTTCTCTCTCTCTGACACACACACACACACACACACACACACACACACACACACACACACACACACACACACACACACACACACACACACACACTGCACCCACTCATGCTGGATAGCAGATGTCAGGTAGATGTAGTTGGCTCGTGTCAAGTGGGGCCACGCACAATAAGAGAGAGAGAGAGAGAGAGAGAGATACAGAATGGAGCCATCTCCAACCACTCTCCACTCATTCATGTCACATGACATGGCCGATGGGTAAGGCTGCGTTGGTCAGCAAAAAAATCGGTATTTTCAACCAAAACACAATTATGTTGAGAATCCGTTCTATTTCTTAACTACTTAAGGCTCTACAGTATATAGTTCGTTGTACAATGAATAGCGACACAACACATCGCAATTTGATACTTGCGACGCGTTTAATGTATTACTTTGTAATTACTTTGGAACATTTTTTAGAAAATAATCACTTTATTATTATTATTGTTATTCTTTTGTTTGTGTAGAAGAGTTGGAAAATATTTATAATTTTGGGGACGTTATTCAAATATAATGACATGCCCAACATATGGACAAAGTGAGTGGGAAGTTGCTACAATAAGTCTCATATTTAGCCATTTCACAGAGCCTTCCGTCAAAAAACACCATAGTTTTAGACAAGGTTGTAAGCAGTGCATGTTGAACACGCACGCACGCACACACACACACACACACACACACACACACACACACACACACACGCCGTCACACTTTGAGGGGAGAGTTGTCTGTGTTGACACTTCAAACAGGTGACATTGGCCATGTTGTCATTGTCAGGACTTCCTCATTATTATACAGAACTCACTGCCGCTTAATGAGAGCGCTTGGAGACCAGCCTGTTGGTTTTAACCAACAATGTTGTGATTTGATGTTGACGAGTTGTTATTTTGTGCACACTCGCACGCTCGCATTCACACACACGTTGACTAACACACACACACACACACACACGTTTGTATTACTATACTTGTGAGGACATCAACGCTTTAGGACAGCCATTTTATGAATGCCATTTAAAAAATATATATATTTTGCCATTTTTAACCGTAAGCCTAAAGCCGAAAAAAAAGCAGATCTATAAGCTCACAACGCGTCGCGCTGCGACGCGTTGTGAGCTTATAGATCGGCTATTTTTCGGTGCTTGACACTGGCGCGCAACTAAGTATAAATCATGTTTAACTCTTTGTTTTTTAACTATAAAACAACCATTTGTCTTTTGAGGACCAGGAAAACGGTCCTCACAATGTATATTTCTTCAAATTCTACTATACTTGGTCCTCGCAAGTATAGTAATACAAACACACTCACACTCACACACACGCATAGACGAACAAGAAAGAGAAGATTTGTCTACATTTGTCAACATTCTTCGAAAAAACACCAGCTCACAATGCGTCACAAGCTTGTAGATTGGCTGTTTTCGAACGGCTGAAAAATAAAGTAGAGTGTCTGTGTTTTTTAAATGTTTTCTCATTTTGCTGGGGTCCCCCTTGGAAACCCCTCAAGGACCCCTTGGAGGTACCTGGGCCCCACTTTGAGAAGCAGCCGTAAACTGTCCCCAGCGATAAATCAGTGGTTCTCTACCATTCTAGGAGTTGTAGGCATTACATTTAGTTTGACTCTGGCTGCGAGGCGTTGTGAGCTTGTAGATCAGCTATTTTCAATATTTTTTAAAGTTTGAACAGTTTTTGATTCAGTAATGCTCAGTAAGGTATTCAAAAAGAGTAATTAAAGGAGTAGTTGGACTTATTTTCTATCAATTACACACGCCTTGAAGCCTTGAATGCATCGAGATTTTTATAGTTTTTGTCGCATTCCTGAGCCAATGATTCGATAACCGGGTAGCTGCTCAGTAGGAGACTCAATTGAGTCTCCTTGAGTCTCCCTACCGGAGAATCCGCTGGTCATCACATTATTAGACTGAGAGAACGAGAGCAATCCATGGTCTCGAAGGGCGGATCCAAACCCAGGCGCCTGTAGCTCTCCATTGTACCAACTCACCAAACAGAAATGCCTCTGAAACTGTTTTGTTTTTGTCTTTTTTTCTTTTTTTTGAGACCTGAAGCCGATTCTACAAATGTCTTCTAAATCCCAGCAGATTTCTGAAAAACCTATGTTTCTATATCAGTGGTGCTCAAACTTTTTCATGTCAAGGACCCCCAAAACTATATGTATTTGGCCGCCGACTCCCATCTGAAAATATTTTGTTCCAGGGACCCCCCAGAAGCAAAGATTTGAGTCAAAATGTACGCTTTAAAACAATATATATTCAAAGATTTGCACACATTTTCACGATTTTTCAAAAATAGCAGATCTACAAGCTTGTATATCTGCTATTTTTGAATAGCCCAAAGTGTAAAATAAAGCTTTTTTTTTGTTGCTCAAATCCAAAAATGACACGGATGCGTTCCAGGTCTTAATGGGTTAAAGCAGATTGAATAATGCAGGCCGTTTTGAAATGAATCCCACATCTATACCAGAGGTCTGCCCTATCTATAACAGCGGAGCGAGGGCTGTTGTGTTCTCCGCCTCTGTGCGGCGTGATCATTCATGTATTTATTTATTCATTTACTTTGGATCGCCCCTGGACTGCCCACTGCATGTCAGCTTAAAAATAAAGTAGCTATAAATACAAATGAAACGACGGAAAATATGTTTTGTACTTCGTTTGTGTCGAGTTGCACTCCACCTCCTGAAAAGGACGCTTTGATCTCCTCTGCGTTTTGCTGTCCTTTCAGTCAACGCGCTGTCATTTAAAAAAAAAACGCTTTCAACCTGATGTCTCTATTTTTGGGGGTTGTCATTGGCAACATCCTATAAATATCAGTGGTGGAAAGTAACTAAGTACATTTACCTAAGTACAATTTTGAGGTATAGGGTGCACGATTTTAGCTTGTAGATCTTCTATTTTCAAAAGATTTGTATACATCTGAAAACTTGAAATAGGACATTCTGCCTAATGAGTACTTTTACTTTTGGTACTTTACAGGGTCCCCACGGTCATGAAATTCCTGGAAAAGTTTTGAAATTGAAAAAAAGAAAATCCAGTACTGGAAAAGTTTTGAAATGAATCAAAGGTCCTGGAATTTATCAAGGGTCCTGGAAAAATATTTGGCTATGCATTGTTTTTGGCTATTTTGTTAAAACATTACACAAAATATGTAACATAAGTAGTTTTTCGCCGAACGGGCTGTGTGATGGCAGCCTATGTACATGTCTCAATTGTTAGGTTGCACTGCATGGGTTGCCAGGTTGGTGTCACGTGATAAAAAGAACAGATCTACAAGCTCACAGCTTGCTGCAGCCTGATGAGTAGTTAGCTTGTAGAGCTGTTCGTTTTGTCACGTGACACGAACCTGGCAACTTGTGCTGGTTGTGTGTATGCTGTCCCAACAAACAATTGCGAGCAACACGTGAATCGTCGGTGAAGCGTAATCGATTGAATGCAGTTAAAAATATATCGGTTGAACTAATAGTATGATCCACAATGCCAGGGAAATGTTCGTTTAATAATTTGTGGATTACAAATGAAAAGTTTAAAGACTGGGTAAAGCGGGAAGAGGACCCGAATAGAGCTGGCTGCAAGTTATGCCACAAAAGTTTTGATGTTGGGAACATGGGGGAATCGGCGCTGGTCAGCCATGCGAAAAGCAGAAAACACCTCGACCTCCAAAAGGCTGCTGTACAGACCCCTGGTGTCGGCACCTATTTTACACCTGATGTAAGGCCAGGTCCAACTGGTGCTGCTTGCACGACCGCAAGACAACAACAAACCACGCTCAACCAGGCCGTCGCAGCTTCATTTGACCAGCTGTCGGCTGAAGTGTTGTGGGCACTTAAAACAGTGGACTCTCACTATTCATTTACCTCCAGCGCCAACACGAGTGAGCTTTTCAGAGCTATGTTTCCCGACAGTGCAATAGCGTCCAAATTTGCGTGTGGGGAAACAAAATGTGCGTACCTCAGTACATTTGGACTGGGACCCTACTTTAAGTCACTCATCGTAAGAGAAGTATCCAGGCAGGCTGCTTACACGTTGATGTTCGACGAAAGTCTCAACAAACCGCTCCAAATGAAGCAGATGGACCTGCATGTTCGGATTTGGGACGGGGGGGAGGTGAAAACCAGGTATGTTGGGTCTGAGTTCCTAGGCCACGCAGCTGCCCAGCACATAGTTGAACGGATGCAAAATATGCTATCCGAAACTGGAATGAAGAACCTTGTGCAGCTATCCATGGATGGGCCGAATGTGAATTGGAAAGCGTTTAATTTACTTCAATCTGAACTTGCCCAAGTTAACAAATCCCTACTGAACATCGGGTCGTGCGGTCTGCACACACTGCATAATGCATTCAAGGATGGATACCGGGCAACTGGATGGGAAGTGGACCATACCCTCTCCATGATGTATTGGATGTTTAAAGACAGCCCCGCGCGCAGAGAAGACTTCATAAAAGCCACAGGCTGTGACACGCCCATGCTTAAATTCTGCCAGCACCGATGGGTTGAAAATGTGACCGTTTGTGAGAGAGGACTGTTGTTGTGGCCTCACATTATTAAGTACATTGATGCAGTGGCAAAAAAGGAAGTACCAGAGCCAAAGATCAAGTCGTTCCAGGAGGTCAAGAAAGCCTCTGCAGATCCACTGTTTGTAGTGAAAGCCTCAATATTCCTGAGCATAGCCAAGCAAGTCACTCCCTTCCTGGTCCAATACCAAACGGATAAGCCAATGTTACCATTCATGAGTGAGGACATGTACAGGCTCTTAAAAGGTAATTATATACCCCTTCTATAGTAAAATATTATTTATAGTCTTACATTTATATAAAGAATAAAGCTTACAAGGATATAGCTTGAATGGCAGTGGTGTAAAGTAAGTACAATGTATTTATTTTAGATAATTTCACTTATATTTGTCAATTTTTCAATACTTCTACTCCACTACATGCATCTGTATTATTATTATTGTATTGTTAATTATTGGCAAATAATTAACTTTTTACTCCACTGCAGTTATTTGAAAACTTACAAGTTACTTTGTAGATTCAAGATTATTACAAACTGTGCATTAACCAATTAAGACATATTTTCTACCTTGTCTTTTCGAAAATAGCTGATCTACAAGCTCACATTGTGGTTTGTTGTGAGCTTGTAGATCAGCTATTTCCAAAAGATTTTGACACATTTTGAAAACATTTTGGAGAAAAATTACTTCTGAAATGGGACAATCTGCATACTGTACTTCTACTTTTGATAGTTTTTGTTTTGATGTCAATTTCTACATTGTGGTATTGCTACTTTTATTTAAGAAAAAAAAATCTGAAAAGTTTTTCCATTACTGCTGAGTGGCCAGATATAATAATACTGGCTTTGTTATTAATGAAATGCATGAGCCCTCTATTGACCTTAAGATGTAATACCACAAAGAGAGATATTTGACAGTAATATCCATTTTTGCAGTGTGATTAATCAATGCACATTGACATACAATTTTATGCTAAAACATAAATATGACAAATATTATTGTCAGTCCATCTATAAATACATTTGTTAAAACAAATATTTCTGATGAAGACAGTCAGTTACCAATGGAGCCAGTAAACTCATATTAGTGATTTGGCCTAAATTGCTTGTTAATGTAGTCATGAGAAAAAGTATTGACATAGATGGAGCAATAACATAAGAAATGTGTTCTGCTTTGTTCTGTCTGCAGGGCTTATGGACCGTTTCATCACAGAGAAGACCATGAAAGAGGCTACCTCTGCATACAAAGTTCTCCAGGTGCCCTTTGAGCAAGCAAGTGAACACAAGGATGCTTCAAAGGTGGACATTGGTTTTACAGCAGAAACAGCACTCAGTAAACTGAAAAAACAGAAAAAGATCTCAGAGAGGCAGGTGCTTGAGATAAAAACAGATTGTAAAAAATTCCTCATTTCACTCTTGCGCAAGTTTGTTAACAAGTCACCTGTGCAGTACCCACTTGTTAGAAACATGCAATGCCTAGATCCAAGACAAATGGTTGCAAACAAAGAGCAGTCTGGGAACAAAATGAAGAGAGTCCTGCAGACCCTTGTGGCTGCAAATCAAGTGCAGGAGTCAGTATGTGATGATGTCTTGAGAGAGTACAAAGAATTCTGTGATTTCTCTCTGATCACTCCAGGGTTCAGAGAATTTGACCCCTCCGCAGATAGAGTGGATACTTTGTTTCATGAGACCATGGGCTCTAGCAGTAAATTCAAACATCTGTGGGATGTGGTGACGGTGCTCCTTGTGATGTCCCATGGACAGGCAAGTGTGGAGAGGGGATTTTCTGTGAATAAAGAAGTTGTGGTGGAAAATCTGAAGCAAAACTCTTTAGTGGCACTGAGACTCATCATTGACCATATCAGGGCAGTCGGAGGGGTTTGTAAGGTTAAGCTCACAAAAGAACTGCTCGCATCAGCTGCAGGTGCAAGGCAGAAGTATGTTTCCCATCTTGATGAGCAAAAGAGAGAGAAAAGTAGACAGACTCTTGTTATGAAAAGAAAGACTCTCATGGATGAATTAGGTGAGCTGAAAAAAAAGAGGGCTAGAATTGATGCTGACTCCAAAGCCATGGAGAAAGCTGCAGATGAGTTTGCAGAAAAGGCAGAGACCACTAGACTAGCAAACTTACCTTCATTGCAAAGTCCAACAGCCTCCGCCGTTCAGCCAAAGAAAAAAAAACAAGCCTGCTAGACATTGAAAAGCAAATTGATGAGAAGCTAAGAGAAATGAAAGAATGAGAATCCCGAAGTGGTCACAGTTTAGCAGTTAAATTGCCATTGTTAATTGTAAAAAAAAAAAAAAGAGAAGGAAAAACAGACCATCTCAAGGCATTACATGCAGAAATTGTCCATGGGACACTGACTGCTGTTTATTGTTGTGTTGTTTACTTACATTTTGCACTGAGTTCCTCCCGTTCCTGTTGGAATGTGCTGTTTGACTGTAATTATTGTGTTTAGGATTATGTTGACTTATTTTATTGTGTTGTCCAGGGGAAGCCAACTATGTAAGCATTAACTTATGGCACTTTCTTTAACATTACCAGGAGTAAGCTGTTTTTTTTTAAATATTTTATTTGACTGACTTACTCTACCTGTTCAGTGTTTTTAGCTTTTTGAGCATTCATTGAAATATTGTAGCATCTACTGGTCTGGAGATACTGTACTGTTCCTAAAATAAATGGCACTTTAAGTTTACCACTCTTGATTTGTTTTGCATAATTATGTTCATCCCTCCTTGTGTCTGACAGTATCCTCTTGATATTGATGTTGATATTGGAAAAACATAGGAAAACCAACAACAAAAGTGTAATTTTAAAACGCCCTCGCATCCTTCATTACTTTTGAATTCATAAATGGGGCAAATGCAAGGCAATATTTAAATGAAATAAGTCATACGGATGCCATAATGAGTCTTCCAGTGAGCTATGCCCTAATTTTGCACGAAATGTCGAATGAAATTGTACTATTCTATATTCTATGCTTTATTTTTGCTACACTGCCTATCTTTGGGCATTCTACATAGGAGTAACGGTACGTTTTAACAGCGGGCGACTCTCGGGCGATGTCGGGCGACATCGTCCAAAAGATAAAGAAAATCTATCTTTCATCGCCCCCCCGCCCACTTCGCCCGATCGCCGGCTCTCATAGACTTTCTTTATCTTTTGGGCGATGTCGCCCGGCATCGCCCGAGAGTCGCCCGCTGTTAAAACGTACCGTGAGAGACACATTATTGCGCTGAATCATTGTTATATAGGCCTGGAAATTGGGCTAAATATTCTGGAAAAGTTTTGGAAAAGTTTTGGAAATTCATTGCTAAAAATGTGTGGGGACCCTGACTTTAAGTACATTGATACCAATACTTATGTACTTTTACTCAAGTCAATTTTGAATTCCGGACTTTTACTTGTAACAGAGTATTTCTACATTGCAGTATTGATACTTAAGTAAAACATTTGAGTAATTCTTCCACCACTGATGAATTATGCAAAATGTCGGCGTGTGCGTGCGGCGTCTGTCTGCGCGTCTCTAGTCCACGCGTCTCGAGAACCGATCGACTTCCACGTCGAGGCTGAGGACTGAGATAGGTCAGCAGTTGTCCCGTACCGCCAAACAGGCCAATATGGCCATAATATACTGTATATCCCAATAAGTGTTCCCCGTATGTGGAGCACCCTGATGTCACCCTGATGTCATCAATGTGATTTCGTAGAACTGGCCTGGACTCCATATTTGGGCATGCCTAACACGGAACTCCATTCACCATATTCACACGGCGGCCATTTTGCTATTAACTGATTGAGTGCCACAATCCGTCAAATCCGTCACGTGGCCTGACGCCCAGAGCGCCACAATCCGTCAAATCCGTCATTAAAAAAAATTCTGAATGAGTTAAGTTAATGAAATAATGCGGCATTTCTTCCCAATCCGCAAATATGATGCGAGAGCAAAATGGCCACTGTGTGAATATAGTCAATTGGCATAAAAGGGACACAGTCAGACAGACGGGGTACAACGGATATAAACGGTATTTCATAACTGGGTGTGGGCATGCATTTCCAACTGTCTGGCCTAGCCAACGGGAACCGGTCTAGTTTTCCAAAATTCGCAAAAAAATAGTGAAAATAGGCCATCTGCAACGTATGAGGAATGAGTCTGGGGTTGAGCTCTGATGGCAGTGTGTGTCTGCTTTCAGGTACAAAACGGAGACGGATGCAAAACCGGTACAAACTCGGGTACGAGTGTGTTTCAAAACAAGACATCAAATAAGCCTTCCGCTGCATGAGAGTGTCAGCGCTACACCTCCTTGTTTGACAGTGCGGCAAAGCGCTAGAAAGTACCTACTGTACTTCCCACAAATCGTCTCTGTCGAGTGGAAACCTCATATTATGTCCAAAACTGTTACCGGTACTTTTCAGGATTCAAATTCAAAAGTAGCAGATCCGCGAGCTCGAAACGCGCCGCTTCGCGCCGCGTTTCGAGCTCGCGTACCTCCTACTTTTGATGCTTTTGTGTGACGCTGTGGTGTGATCAAATAGGCCGTGGATTTATGAAGAAAAAACACATAAACTTAAAATATGGAGATGGGAGGCTTCCGCTCGACGGCGACGAACTAAAGAAAAAGCGCTAACATTAGCTCGGCGACGGCGGGTTTGTACAGTGGGAGCTACTGTACCGCGTGACAGCGTGAAGCTAGTTAGCCTCATAATGCATCATCATGTTCACTCTCTCTGCGGCTCCGCACAACTCCCCTGACACCTTGTTAAATTTAGCTCTGAATTAACTAGGCAGCTCACTGTGTGTGTGTGTGTGTGTGTGTGTGTGTGTGTGTGTGTGTGTGTGTGTGTGTGTGTGTGTGTGTGTGTGTGTGTGTGTGTGTGTGTGTGTGTGTGTGTGTGTGTGTGTGTGTGTGTGTACTTGTATTACTATACTTGTGCGGACCAAACGTACCCACAAGTACAGTGTTTTACCCATTAAAAACGGAAAAACATCTTTTTAGATTTTAGAGTTGGAGATTAAAAAAATAGCAAATGTACAAGTTCACAGAGCGTCGCTACGTGCTGTGCTGTGAGCTTGTACATCTGCATAAGTGTATTTTTTTGTTTTACACAAATCTTCTCTTCTGGGGGTCCCTGGCAAATACATATATCAGTTTGGGGGTCGTTGGCACAGAACAGTTTGAGAACTAACTGATTTAGGAGGCATTTGTATAATGGGCCTCAGGTGTTAATGGGTAAAATTAGAGAATTTTGCCCGGTTGCGTGTGGGTGTCTTTATTTTGGCTTTAGTTATAAGCGTTAAAAATGACAGAAATTGTATAAATGCGTTTCATAACATTGCTGTGCTGCATTGTTGATGTCCTCACGAGAATAGTAATATAAAAGTCAAAGTGTGTGTGTGTGTGTGTGTGTGTGTGTGTGTGTGTGTGTGTGTGTGTGTGTGTGTGTGTGTGTGTGTGTGTGTGTGTGTGTGTGTGTGTACACGTACTTGGAGATCTTGTTGTAATGTTGAACATCAGTGTAGTGCGCACAGATAGAATGTTAGAGAATGTTTGTGTGCGTTTGAGACAGATTTTACATGTGTGTGAACAGACTATTGCATTATGCAGAGCCGTTGTGTGTGTGTGTGTGTGTGTGCGCGCAGTGTGTTTAGTGCTGAATATGGATTGTTTGAGAGAGAATGAGAGAGTGTGTATTGTTTGATCGAGAAATACATTTTTTTTAAACCGGTGATTTCTAGTTCAGACATGCTAGCTTCGCTGAACGCATCCGTACACACACACACACACACACACACACACACACACACACACACACACACACACACACACACACACACACACACACACACACACACACACACACACACACAGCGTTTGCGTCGCCCCAGCGGTGAAGATGTTTGGCACTGTGAGGTTTCGCTCGTAAAAGATTTAAAAACTCACTCACGGCACAATTTGCATAATATATATATATTTCATCTCCTCAGTGACTAAAAGGATGGCTCCATAGTAATACCGGGATCATTTCACACACAATATTCTATCAACTCAATTCATGCCCCCCCCCCCCCCCCCCCCTCAAAATGAATCAATGGTTCTAAACCAGGGGGTCCTTGAGGGGGGTTCCACGGGGGGATCCACAGATAAATGATTGATAGTTAGGAACCAAATGGGCCCTTACACCCGTAACGGATGGACCCAGTAAATGGACCCAGGTCCATTTGGTTCTGTGAGTTCCGTGAGTTAAATTAAAACTTTGCCATACTGATATGAATGGAGTCCAATGGCATCCTGGAAAACCCTGGTATTGCTTTGTAGTGTAATGATTACTGTGAGTCATAGTTAATGGACTAAGCACGCCAGGCAGATCACACACTGCTAATGGTCCTTGAAAAAATGTTCAGCTTGAAAGTCAGTGGAGTTCCTCTGGTATTAGTTATGTTCTGTGTCGTCTGATGTGGATGTTTCAAGGCCGATACAGACACACATTCTAGCATTTCTGGAGAACAGGAATGCTGAGTTTTGGCTGACTTGGTTGCTTCTAGCAGTCGGCGAGATTGGCTGTGTGAACACGGAGACACACAGACAGACACACAGACCCTCCTCTAGATGGCTCGCCTCTATAGGAGCCAGTGTCGATTTCGTCGACTACCTTTTTTTCACAGACGAAAACTAGATAAATACTAAATAAAAACTAAGCTATGATGACTAAAACTAAGACTAAATATATCGACAATTTCGTCGTAAATAAAAACTAGACTAAAATGTTAGCGAGGGACTAGTGGAGAAGAGATCCAGCAGAACTAAAATACAAGGCATTTAATGTTTGGTTGCACTCGGGTGTTGCGCTCTGAAAATAGCCGATCTACAAGCTCACAACGCGTCGCGCTGCGACGTGTTGTGAGCTTGTAGATCGGCTATTTTCAGGATGCAACCAAGACTAAAATCAGCCATTACGACGCCATCAAGACACTGCCAACATACATTTTAGTCGACTAAATCAACTGTAGATTTAGTCGACTAAAACCTTATGATATTTAGTCGACTAAAACTAGACAAAAACTAAAGCATTTCAGAATGACTAAAATATGGCTAAAACTAAATGGAATTTTATTCAATAGACTATGACTAAAACTGAATCAAAATGTTGCTGTCAAAATCAACACTAATAGGAGCCATGGCGTAATAAATCTGCCATACTTATGACCTCATCAGTCATGAGTTTTTTCCTGTTTTATACATTGTATTGCCTCAAATGACATGAAACTCATCTTTTTCTCTCAGAGTAAATCTCAAAACGACAGTGGCAGTGTACTTAGCGTCCCACGGTGTCCAGGATTTCATTGTTATTTGAAGGTTGCTTGCAGTGAAGTAGGTCTAATCAGAGCCGGCTCAATGACATACTGACTACAAGCTCATGCGACGTATGGGCTTGTAGATCTTAACCCATTGAGACCTGAAGCCGATTCTACATGTCTCCTAAATCTCAGTATTCTGAAAAACGTATGTTTCTATATCAATGGAGCTCAATCTTTTTCATGTCAAGGACCCCCAAAATTATATGTATTTGGCCGCGGACCCCCATCAAAATATTTTGTTCCAGGGACCCCCCAGAAGCAAAGATTTGAGTAAAAAATATATACAAATATATATATTCAAAGATTTGCACACATTTTCACGATTTTTCAAAAATAGCAGATCTACAAGCTCGTAGCGCGGCACTCGGTGCCGCGCTATGAGCTTGTAGATCTGCTGTTTTTGAATAGCCCAAAGTGTAAAATAATTCTTTTTAGCTCAAATCAAAAAATGTAACAGTTCCAGGTCTTAATGGGTTAACGCGTGTGGTTATCAGACTAATCGATTTAGTCAATTATAATTATTATTTATTTAGTGTCAATTCATTGAAAGATTATTCGATTGACCTACTGTGCATGAGCAGGACTAAGACGGTTATATGGGAACGATGCAAAGTTTGTCTATAGTTTGAAGTGTGTCGGACGGTTCCTCACATTTATAGGTAGGATGTCGGTTTTGATCAGTGGTGTAAAGTAACTAAGTGCGTTTACTCAAGTACTGTACTTATTTTTATTATTTCCAATTGTCTATACTTTCACTTCTACTCCGCTACATCTCGGAGGCAAATATTGTACTTTTACTCCACTACAATTATTTGAAAACTTTAGTTTGCAAATATAAATGATTACGTTACAAAACATGCATTAACCACTTTAGCCTTATTTTACACCTAGCCTATTTGAAAATGGCAGATCTACAAGCTCACAACGCGTTGTGAGCTTGTAGATCTGCTATTTTCAAACATTTCAGTACTTTTACTTTTGGTACTTTAACCCATTAAGACCTGGAACTGTGTCATTTTTAGATTTGAGCTAAAAAGCATTATTTTACACTTTGGG
>NC_139961.1:8697262-8729762 GCF_963454915.1 Gymnoscopelus microlampas | reverse complement strand
CGGAGGTTTGCTTGGCAGGTGTCCATACAGTCCTGAGTCATGCACACTCTAGACCCCTCAGTGTTTATGTAACCCTGACGGTGTTCATATGAACCCGTAAGGGTCTCACAGTTAACCCATTGAGACCTGAAGCCGATTCTACATGTCTCCTAAATCTCAACAGTTTTCTGAAAAACGTATGTTTCTATATCAGTGGTGCTCAATCTTTTTCATGTCGAGGACCCCCAGAATTATATGTATTTGGCCGCGGACCCCCATCAAAATACTTTGTTCCAGGGACCCCCCAGAAGCAAAGATTTGAGTTAAAAATGTTCGCTTTAAAAATATATATTTTCAAAGATTTGCACACGTTTTCACAATTTTTTCAAAGAGTTGCGCCAATGAGGGGTCAGAAACAGCGTCGGTCACGTGGTTCATCATGTAAGCTGGAAATAGTGACAAGGAGCCGTCGACTTCAATGCATTCCATGAACTTCCGGTTTAAGGATTTGTCACTATTCGTCAATGTATGTGTATGTAGAAGAGACCTGGCCCGAAGAAGAGAACGGAGTTGGCGTAACTCTCTAATAGATGGCACTGGGTAGCATCAACTCTAAAACTCTGAGAGAGAGAGTGTAAGAGTGAGTGAGTGAGTGAGTGAGTGAGTGAGTGAGTGAGTCGATCGACACGGTCTGGTCGATCGACACGGTCACAACTTTTTTCTGTTCTGGCCCCACAGTGGTGGAATGAACTTCCCACTGAAGTCAGGACAGCATAGTCACTGCCCATCTTTCGCCACAGGCTGAAAACCCACCTCTTCAGGAAACACTACCCTTCCTCTTTGCCTGGCCTACTTGTTGTTAACTAGTTGTACGAACTCTTGTTTTAGTTTTGTATTGTTTTATTGGATCTTGTTTAGTCGATTCACTTATTTGTCTGAGCTCGTGCTCACTGCTCATTTGATTTTGCTATTTTGTCTCATCTGTTTAGGAAAGTAGGTAGCTGATATATTGCACTTTTACCTTAGCGCTAGGTATACTCTTGGTTGCTTGTTTTTTGCAGGAAATGCACTTAAGACCTCTGGTGATTAGTAGTTTCGTTCCCTACCTATGTTGAATACACTTATTGTAAGTCGCTTTGGATAAAAGCGTCTGCTAAATGACTGTAATGTAATGTAATGAGTGAGTGAGTGAGTGAGTGAGTGAGTGTAAGAGTGAGTGAGTGAGTGAGTGTAAGAGTGAGTGAGTGAGTTGGAGCTAATGGATGGAGAGTTGGTAACCAAATGGACCCTTAAATAGATGTTTAACTCTTGAGAGCGTAGAATGAAACCAAATGGACCCTTATGGGTCCATTTGGTTTCATTCTACGGAGAATCTTGGTTCCACTCGAAAAAAGCCAATCCATTTTTCCCATATTTATATCAATTTATTTTATGTCTCTCTCTCTCTCTCTCTCTCTCTCTCTCTCTCCCCAGTCATCCCCGACACCCTCGCCGTCTCGCCACAGGCCCCGCCCCCCGTGGTCCCGGAGGGAAGTGACATCACGCTGTCCTGCAACGTAACCCGCCAGCTGGCCCACCCCACCTACCTGTCCGTCACCTGGTCGCTGAGGAAGGGCTCCGCCCCCCAGGTATAGATCAGTCGGCGATCGTGACGTTTTTACTGGACGATCGGTTTGTCGCTCAAATAATTGCGATTTAATAACGATTTCATTGTGTTTCTGTCGTTGAGCGCTATTGGTGCATGTATTAACCCATTAAGACCTGGAACTGTGTCATTTTTAGATTTGAGCTAAAAAAGCATTATTTTACACTTTGGGCTATTCAAAAATAGCAGATCTACAAGCTCGTAGCGCGGCACCGAGTGCCGCGCTACGAGCTTGTAGATCTGCTATTTTTGAACATTCGTGAAAATGTGTGCAAATCTTTGAATATATATATTTTTAAAGCGAACATTTTTAACTCAAATCTTTGCTTCTGGGGGTCCCTGGAACAAAACATTTTGATGGGGGTCGGCGGCCAAATACATATAATTGTGGGGGTCCTTGACATGAAAAAGATAGAGCACCACTGATATAGAAACATACGTTGTTCAGAAAACTGTTGGGATTTAGGAGACATGTAGAATCGGCTTCAGGTCTCAATGGGTTAATACAAATAAAATATATACATTTCTGTTCAGGCTTTTTACGGCCGATCTACTGTACACCAGACCTTTCAAAGCGAGGCGCGCGTATATACGCACACGCGCCCTTTTAGATCCAGTCCTATTTTAAAGCCTGCGTACGCGGGGCTCGCGTATCAGCGCGCCCGGTGTAGCCGCTATCATTGACATCAATTGGATCTTTCCAAACGCACTGTACGCGCGCGGCAAATTCCACGCATATTACGCGCGCTTTGAAAAGTCGGGTGTAGATCGACCGCTAGGCTTCGTGAAGGAAAGGTGCACAGGGCCAGGTATGACAAATAACTAGCGTAATTTGATAACTTTATACTTACTTTATACAAAAAAGAAAAAAACGTGATTAGTGGAAATAGCAGATCTGCAAGCTGAAAACGTGTCGCAACCAAGGGGCAAGTCTTGGATATTTACGACGAGGCCAACACGGAAGCTTATGAATGGCCAGAGTGGCGCTGTTTTTAAGTGAATGGGTTTTTTGACAAACTTTAGACTCGATTTTCTTACCGTAATAAAAATTGTCATAAATACTATATGCTTCCAGTCGCTAGTTTAAAGTCTCCTTTCAATCATCAGGATATGCGTTTTGCTAAGTTATGGTCCCATTTATTTTAAAATTGACGATAAAGTAGGCTATTCTCTAGGAGGGGTGGGATGATTTACATTACAGTCATTTAGCAGACGCTTTTATCCAAAGCGACTTACAATAAGTGCATTCAACATAGGTAGGGAACGAAACTACTAATCACCAGAGGTCTTAAGTGCATTTCCTGTAAAAACAAGCAACCAAGAGTATACCTAGCGCTAAGGTAAAAGTGCAATATATCAGCTACCTACTTTCATAAACACATGAGATAAAATAGCCAAATCAAATGAGCACGAGCTAATAGATCCAATACAACAATACAACAATAGTTCCTACAACTAGTTAACAACAAGTAGGCCAGACAAAGAGGAAGGGTAGTGTTTCCTGAAGAGGTGGGTTTTCAGCCTGCGGCGAAAGATGGGCAGTGACTATTGGTTGTGTAGCTTGATTGACAAGCTACACAACCAATAGCAATCATTCCCCCCGTTCTTGATTGACAAGCTACCCAACCAATAATGGTCTGGTCTCATTCTGCAGGATATGACGCGATATGACGCGATATTGAAAGATGGCGGACCCACAGTCTTGGAACAATCGGCTTCATTTTCGGTCTGTAGAAAGCAGGGGAGTGGCTTTGTCCATCTCATTTATACAGTCTATGGTCACAACGTGACGCGTTTTGAGCTTGTAGATCTGCTATTTCCGCTATTTTAGAAAATGTTTGGAAATATACAAACATTTTCCAACTTGGAAATGATTACGACGATTATGTAGATCAGTGGTTTTCAACCTTTTTTGTGTCAAGGACCCCCAAATTGACACACATTAGCCCAGGCACCGCCATTTGAAAAGTTATGCCAGGGACCCCCAATAAGAGACGATTTTTACGGCTCTAGCAGTGATTCTCAACCATTTCAATTTCAAGGACCCCCCAGTTTGACATGCATTAGGCTACAGACCCCCATTTAATGGCATTTCTATCTCTGGGACCCCAATTTTTATCATAAAATCAATGTTAATTTAACTCTGAGAGTGTAACAAATGGAACCAAATGGACCCTAACGGGTCCATTTGGTTCCATTTGTTACACTCTCAGAGTTACAGACCCTTAAGGGTCCATTTGGTTCCTATCTATCATTTAGCTGGGAACCCCCTGGAACTCCCTCAAGGACCATTGGTGGTCCCCCGGACCACTGGTTGAAAACCACTGATGTAGATTATGCAAAACAGAATCATTGCAAAAACTAATATGTTACAATTGTGACCCCCCCCCCCTCCCCCCCCTTCCCCCTCCCCCCCCCCCCCCCTCCCCCCTCCCCCCTCCCCCCCCCCTCCCCCTCCAGGACGACATCCTCACGTTCGGGCCCCAGGGGGGCGTGGTCACGGGCCACAAGTACGCGCGGCGCTACGCCGACGGGGGCGTCCGGCTGGTGCCCGGGCAGAGCGGCAGCGGCGCGTTCGGCCTGGTGGTGTCGGGGGCGTCGGCGGCCGACGAGGGCGCGTACGCGTGCACGGGGCAGGAGTGGACGCACGAGGACGGCGGCCAGTGGCGGAGCATCGTGAAGAAGAGGGCGGACATGGGGCCCGTCGCCGTCACGCCCACCGGTAAATGAGAACGCTTTATTTTACAGCCCGACGTTTTCCCCCGAAAAACCTATGTTTCTACATCTTTTTTTCATGTCAAGGACCCCCAAAATGATACGTATTTGGCCGCGGACCCCCCCCATCTCGAAATATTATGTTCCAGGGACCCCCCAGAAGCAAAGATTTGAGTTAAACATGTTCGCTTTAAGAAATGTATGTATTCAAAGATTTGCACACATTTTCACGATTTTTCAAAAATAGCCAAAGTGTAAAATAATGCTTTTTAGCTCAAATCTAAAAATGACACAGATGCGTTCCAGGTCTTAGTGGGTTAAACTGAATATTCTGTACATCTATTTCTATACAGTAGCATTGTTTTCCCAAATATAGAGAAGTCACGTTTTTATATGCCAAGTAAAGCTAGAGGTAGGGTAAGTGATTTTCTTTGGTTAAAATAAGTGTTAAATAGCTCTATGTTCTGATAGTACTCATTGCTATAGAGTGTTTGTTCAGTAACAGGAGTCTCCATTCTCTCTCCAGCTCTTTGATAAACAGAAAATGCATTTTCAGGTCAGGACACCAATTTTATCCAATCAGGATAGAGAACTCAGACAGGATATAGATTAAACAAGTGAAATTGGAAGTGATGACACAAAGAAATGAGCAGACAACATTGGAACTGCACCACTATAAAAAAAAATAAGTTGATAAGTGGGTACTCTCTCCTGATTGGCTACATTTTTTTTCACACACCTGAAAGTTTATTTTCTGTTTAATAAAGAGCTGGAGAGACATGGAGACTCCTGTTACTGAACAAACACTCTATAGCAATTAGTAATTAGTACTATCGCAATATAGAGATATAACCTTTTAACCAAATAGTTTCAACTTGGGGCGTTTGGAAGCAGTTTTTTTTTAGGCGAGCGTTTTGCTGTTTTCAGCTTTTTGGCGTTTTCAGCCAGGGGGGAAAAAGAGCCCCTCACTGTTAAATGAAACACTCAGGATTTCCCAGTGTGGTCTCTCTTTTCTTTACCCCCCCCCCCCCAGCGGGCTCTTGACCTTCACTCTGTCTCACTCAGACATCTTTGTGCCCTTGTAGGGGCCCCTACACACACACACACACACACACACACACACACACACACACACACACACACACACACACACACACACACACACACACACACACACTGACTGTGGTTGCTGTGGCCACCATATCGTGGATCTATCTGGGCTAACGCGCCATGTCCTCTTAAACCGTCCGAAACACTCAACAGAGGTTTATAATGAAACCAGACACACACACACACACACACACACACACACACACACACACACACACACACACACACACACACACACACACACACACACACACACACACACACACACACACACACACACACACACACACACACACACACACACACACACACACACTACACACTGTGCAGCAGACAATCTCATCTGGTCTCCCAGGATGTTCATATATTGACTTAAAGGACTAAAGCAAAGAGGATGAGAAGAAGAAGACAAACAGAGCGAGAGCGACCTTCCTTTTGGGCTTTTTTTGTCCTCTCAGAGACACCGTAGCAACAGAGCTGCTGCTTATTGTATTGAATTCTTCCTTCAGCAGGGGGTCCAAACTACCCCCCCCCCCACCACACCCCTCCCCCCCCCCCCCCCCCCCCCCCACACCACTCTAGACTACAATCACTTTATCCTCACGAGCAAAGCAGTGCTTTCGTCGTGTAGCACATTTTCATAAACAAAGGGGTGGTGGAAAAAGTAGTCAAATTTACTTACTTAACCCATTAAGACCTGAAGCCGATTCTACATGTCTCCTAAATCTCAACAGTTTTCTGAAAAACTTATGTTTCTATATCAGTGGTGCTCCAATCTTTTTCATGTCAAGGACCCCCAAAATCATATGTATTTGGCCGCGGACCCCCATCAAAATATGATGTCCCAGGGTCCCCCAGAGGCAACGATTTGAGTTAAAAATGTTCGCTTTGAAAATATATGTATTCAAAGATTTGCACACATTTTCACGTTTTTTCAAAAATAGCAGATCTACAAGCTCGTAGCGCGGCACTTATGGGGTTAGAACAGACTCAAAATTATCTGTATCCGTGAAAGCAGATTTGTACTCGTAGAGACAATTCGCAACAAACAGTCTGTAAGTGTAAATCAGATTTGTACTTGTAAAGTGCAATTCGTAACTCAAATATCAACATTTGTAACTCAAATATCAACATCTGTAACTCAAAT
Organism: Gymnoscopelus microlampas; assembly: GCF_963454915.1. Taxonomy (NCBI): domain Eukaryota; kingdom Metazoa; phylum Chordata; class Actinopteri; order Myctophiformes; family Myctophidae; genus Gymnoscopelus; species Gymnoscopelus microlampas. The sequence continues at coordinate 8,723,166 of NC_139961.1, read as the reverse complement.
ATCAACATTTGTAACTCGTGTATCAACATTTGTGTGTCAACTTATACATTTTAGAAGGAGATTTATTTGTGACTTTCCACCGATTTGTGTGAGTAATTATGAGACTCTTTTACCACACTGTTTTGTCATATGATTCGTAACTTGTAAAAAATAAAATCACCTATTTATGCAGAGTCATTTGTATTTGTGTATCTAAATGTACAACTCGTAAATCAACATTTGTGTGTCAACTTAAGACATTATAAACGCAAATGTAGCTGTGACTAATTTTGAGACTATGCTGGTGTTCAAACAGTCTCATATATATTCGTATCTGTAAATAAGATTTGTACCTATTTTTACATTTGTAACTCAAATAACAACATCTGTATGTCATATATGAACATTTGTAAGTCAACTTTGAAATTATAAAACTAAATGTAGCTGTTAATGTACACGGATCTGTGTGACGAATTATGAGACTGTTGTCCCGTGTTAAATGCAAACAGATCTGTGACTCGTGTTGGGAGCAGTACCGAGTGCCTCCGCTAGATGGCGGTGTGAGTACACGATATGCTCGGCTACATGATTTGCTCGGGGTCCTGCGCTTGCTACCGACGTCACACACTATGATTGGCTGTACGTCTGAACGATGACGTAGCACATTGTGATTGGCTTGTGGCTTTTTTTCTTTTCAAAACTTTATTGAACACTGTTACAAATCACACAAATCAGTGTTACGTTATGGATAAGTGTTGTTTATTATTTTAAAATGAACGTCTTTTTCCAGTGGTAACCTATTCATATCATTGATAATTAAATAAGTTTGAAGAGGCTTAATGGTGATTATTTAGTGAATTATGGACAATTTGTTTGTTTTAACAGAACGTTTAGAACGTTTTATTAAATAAGTTTTATAGAGGCTTGATTATTTAGTGAATTATGGATAATTTGTTTGTTTTAACATAACGTTAATAATATGTTTTCGTGATAATATATTTGTGTCTCTATAATATTAATATATGATAATATATAATAATATATAAAGATATCCCCTGGTTCTTTTTGAAAAATACAAAAAATCATTGATAATTAAATAAGTTTGAAGAGGCTTAATGGTGATCATTTAGTGAATTATGGACAATTTGTTTGTTTTAACAGAACGTTTAGAACGTTTTATTAAATACGTTTTATAGAGGCTTGATTATTTAGTGAATTATGGATAATTTGTTTGTTTTAACATAACGTTAATAATATGTTTTCGCGATAATATATTTGTGTCTCTATAATATTAATATATGATAATATATAATAATATATAAAGATATCCACTGGTTCTTTTTGAAAAATACAAAAAATCTTCTAAGTACAAAGCAGGGGTGGACTGGCCATTTTGAGCAAAATATTTTTGCTCCCGTTTTAGGATTATTATGCTAATTTCCGGGTCGCGCGGCCCAATTATTAGTTACATTAGTGTTTGGGCTGGGATGCTTTCCAGCAGGGGCCTCAGTGCGGCTGCAGAGTTCATGTGCAGGGCTGGGCTGGAGCAGTGAAACGCCCCCCCCCCCCCCCCCCATTGACAAAGGGGGGGGGGGGGGGGGGCGGGGGGCGGGGGGGGGCGGTTCGGACCAAAATGCCAGGGCTGAATTTTGGTCCCAGTCCGGCCCACCAGGTCTCTGCGGAGGGGGGTCCGCTCCACCCAACCACGTACCCAGGATCGGGGTGCCTTGGTCTGGGTAGAGAGGGACCGCCAAAGGGGGTCCCTGGTTCGTTTTGAAAAATACAAAAAATCTTTTAAGTACCACCAGGTCTCTGCGGAGGGGGGTCCGCAGAGACCTGGTGGTACTTTGTACTTAGAAGATTTTTTGTATTTTTCAAAAAGAGACCTGGTGGTACTTTGTACTTAGAAGATTTTTTGTATTTTTCAAAAAGAACCAGGGACCCCCTTTGGCGGTCCCTCTCTACCCAGACCAAGGCACCCCGATGCTGGGTACGTGGTTGGGTGGAGCGGACCCCCCTCCGCAGAGACCTGGTGGTACTTTTTGAACTCAAAAAGAACCAGGGGATATCTTTATATATTATTATATATTATCATATATTAATATTATAGAGACACAAATATATTATCGCAAAAACATATTATTAACGTTATGTTAAAACAAACAAATTATCCATAATTCACTAAATAATCAAGCCTCTATAAAACTTATTTAATAAAACGTTCTAAACGTTCTGTTAAAACAAACAAATTGTCCATAATTCACTAAATAATCACCATTAAGCCTCTTCAAACTTATTTAATTATCAATGATATGAATAGGTTACCACTGGAAAAAGACGTTCATTTTAAAATAATAAACAACACTTATCCATAACGTAACACTGATTTGTGTGATTTGTAACAGTGTTCAATAAAGTTTTGAAAAGAAAAAAAGCCACAAGCCAATCACAATGTGCCACGTCATCGTTCAGACGTACAACCAATCATAGTGTGTGACGTCGGTAGCAAGCGCAGGACCCCGAGCAAATCATGTAGCCGAGCATATCGTGTACTCACACCGCCATCTAGCGGAGGCACTCGGTACTGCTCCCAACACGAGTCACAGATCTGTTTGCATTTAACACAGGACAACAGTCTCATAATTCGTCACACAGATCCGTGTACATTAACAGCTACATTTAGTTTTATAATTTCAAAGTTGACTTACAAATGTTCATATATGACATACAGATGTTGTTATTTGAGTTACAAATGTGAAAATAGGTACAAATCTTATTTACAGATACGAATATATATGAGACTGTTTGAACACCAGCATAGTCTCAAAATTAGTCACAGCTACATTTGCGTTTATAATGTCTTAAGTTGACACACAAATGTTGATTTACGAGTTGTACATTTAGATACACAAATACAAATGACTCTGCATAAATAGGTGATTTTATTTTTTACAAGTTACGAATCATATGACAAAACAGTGTGGTAAAAGAGTCTCATAATTACTCACACAAATCGGTGGAAAGTCACAAATAAATCTCCTTCTAAAATGTATAAGTTGACACACAAATGTTGATGCACGAGTTACAAATGTTGATACACGAGTTACAAATGTTGATATTTGAGTTACAGATGTTGATATTTGAGTTACAGATGTTGATATTTGAGTTACGAATTGTACTTTACAAGTACAAATCTGATTTACACTTACAGACTGTTTGTTGCGAATTGTCTCTACGAGTACAAATCTGCTTTCACGGATACAGATAATTTTGAGTCTGTTCTAACCCCATAGGCACTCGGTGCCGCGCTATGAGCTTGTATATCTGCTATTTTTGAATAGCCCAAAGTGTAAAATAATGCTTTTTAGCTCAAATCTAAAAATGAGACAGTTCCAGGTCTCAATGGGTTAACCCATTAAGACAGTGGTGTGTTCTAGATTTTTTTGGAGGGTATACTATAACAATCCCCCCCCCCAGTTCCCCCAGTTACTCCTACACGCACGCACGGGCTTATAATTAATTGATGTAAAACAAAATGCACGCGCTTCGCGCGCGTTTCTGCCCCGCACAAACTCGGCCAGGCCCACTCAAGGCCCAGTTTCACAGTAACACTGAGTAGCCTACACTTACAATACGCTTTGTACTGATTTTCTACTGTTTCTAATGTTAATCACCCTGTAACTCAACCACTTCGAAATGTACTTACTTAAGACTTAAGTAAAAGTATCAATACAGCAATGTAGAAATACTCTGTTACAAGTAAAAGTCCGGAATTCGAAATTTACTTGAGTAAAAGTACAAAAGTATTGGTATCGAAATGTGCCTAAAGTACAAGAGTAGAAAGTACTCATTGTGCCGAATGTCTCATTTCACAAGTTTTCAAATGTATAAAAAAATACACACGCATGCTGTATACACATGTGTATTACAGTGGCGTCAGTTCAGCAAAAGCTAAGGTATGGCAGCATGCACGCGCGAAATTTTTGTGCGGTTCTGGGCGAGTTGGGTTCGTTTTTTTCCAGTTTTTGGTTACTTTATTTCGGTTTTAGGGTTAGGATTCGGGTTAGGTTAGGGTTATGTTATTTAATTCTTATTTTTGCCTGATTTTCCCGATTTATTATCAAAAAAGTACTTCTTTTTTTTTTCTTCCCTGGAGCCAGGGTATGGCAGCTGCAATAGCCTGCCATACCCAATTGACGCCCCTGGTGTATTATCTATCTAGATAATGGCATCTATGTAGCTAGCTAGCTAGCTAGCTATCTACAAAGTTGCTGTTTTATGTGTCATATTGTCTTTATAAATAATTCATAAACATCCTTTTCGGAGTCAACCCCTCCCCCGCAGGCCTCTGCGTTGCACCCCTCTGTTTTTAATCTAGATTTTATTAGCTTTCTACTTTCTTTTGATCCCCTCCTCTTCTCTGTTCTGTTTTTTTTCTTCCTATTCTGTTCTTTTTCACTACTTTCCCCCAGCTCGGGGGATGGGTAATTGGGGGGGGGGGTACCAAGGGGGTCCCCAGCAAAATGAGTTAATATTGTGTCGCAATTATTTTTAACGACTTTAACCATATGTCTATATACTTTGGCTCTTCAAAAAAAAATAGCAGATCTACAAGCTCATAGCGTGTCACTTCGTGCCACGCTATGAGCTTGTAGATCTGCTATTTTTTTTTTTTAAATTGTGAAAATCTGTGCAAATCTTCTAATACATAATGTTTAAGCAAATATTTGTTTTATATATATATATATATATACAGCAACCGCAGTCAATGTTCTGCATCCACTAACGACACATCCAGCTTCAAGAAGGGGAAGGGGAAACCCCCGGTGTGGTGGCTGTGGCGTCCTGAATGCTAGCCTGTGGCAGCTAGCGTTCCGCTGACAGCGTGCAAGTCTGACTGTAATGACGGCCATATCTTTTTTTTTTTAATTCATAATTTTTATCCCGCGATTTTTGTAACCCATTTTTTTCACCCGTTGCCAATTTCCTAAGTGATCCTGGGCACTACACCAGCCCTACACCAGCGCTACACCAGTCCCCCACAGCCAGGGAGGCCAGGGCCGAGCTCATGCTTCCTTCAGTGCATGAGAGCCAACTGACCTTCTTGTCACATATCTAACCGGCAATATCTAACCGGCAAACCGATATCACCAAATAACACCTACTTAATTTGTAGAGCAAAACTAAAAACTAAAATGCATGACGCAATGAAACTTCTGGTGGTGAGTTCAGTTGTCCCTTTTCGTTAAGCTCAACCTTTTTTTTTTTGTCCGTTAGTTAGCGCTAGCTGTACCGGCTGCACTGCTGCTGCTGTGTCAAAAACTTGCGAACCACTTTACGTCTCAGTTTCCTGAGAAAGTCCACGCAGAACCGCTCTCGAAAACCGCTAGTCCTCAACGTGCGGTCCGGGGACCCCCAGGGGTCCTTGAGTGGGTTCCAGGGGGGTCCCACGCAGCTAAAGGATTGAGAGTTGGGAACTGATGGACCCTTCTGGGTCTGTAGTTCTGAGAGCGTACAAGTGGAACCAAATGGACCCTCAAAACATTTTGTTCCAGGGACCCCCAGAAGCAAAGACTTTAGTTAAAAATGTTGGCTTTAAAGATGTATACATATATATTCAAAGATGTGCGCATATTTTCACGATTTTTCAAAAATAGCAGATCTACAAGCTCATAGCCACGCTATGAGCTTGTAGATCTGCTATTTTTGAATAGCCCAAAGTATACAATAATGGTTAAAGTGGTTAAGATGATTGTGACACTATATTAACTTATTTAGCTGGGGACCCCCTGGAACCCCGTCAAGAACCCCTGGACCCCCACTTTGAGAACCAATGAGCTATAGAGTTCTCAAATTCTACCCGAACCCGACCGGACCCGACATTTTTTGGCCGAGCCGGGCCTCAAAAGTATGCTAATTGGTCGGGCCGAGCCGAGCCTCGGGCTCCATGAAAAAAAAAATATATATATTTTTTAAATGTTTTTTTTAATTAATAATAATAATATTAATAGATAAATACACATTCAGAACAGAAAAAAAATGTCTTGTTTTTTCCCCCCTCGGGTTTTTTCGGGCTTTCGGGCCTAACATGATGGTAATAGTCGGGTTCGGGCCGAGCCTCGGGCCGGCCCAGTCGGGCCCAGTTAGGGCCGAGCCTTAATTTTCAGGCCCGTTGAGAACTCTAATGAGCTAAGGGGTCTTTGGCCTGAAAAACGTTGAAGACCCCCTGGCCTAATGCACATCAAACTCCTCGAAACAAAAGAAGGTTGGGGGAATCTCTGGTCTAACCATCTCTCTCTCTCCCTCCCTCTCCCCCCTCCCCTCCCCCTCCCCCCAGGCCAGTCTCTGAGCGTCATGGCGTCCTCCTCGTCCTCGCCCCTCCTGTCCCCCGGGGACCCCCTGTCCCTGCTGTGCTCGGTGGACGTGGCGGACGGCCCGCCCCCCTCCTCCCTGGCCCTGGAGGTGGCCTGGCTCTTGGACGGGCGCCACCTGGTGACCATGGACCGGCTGGGCGTGGTGCTCGCCAACGGCTCCTCCCCCTCCTCCTCCTCTCAGGCGGGGGGGGGGGGAGGAGGCGTGGCCCTGGAGAGGACGGGCGCCGGCGCCTTCCGGCTGGCGCTGGCGGCGGTGGCGGCGGCCGACGGCGGCGAGTACGCCTGCCGCGTGCGCGCCTTCGTGGAGCGAGGCCGCGGCGTGGGCCGCTGGCACATGGCGGCCGAGAAGACGTCGCAGGGCGTGGCGGTGAGGGTGACGCGCATCGGTGAGTTCGGCTGGCGTGCGCGCGCGCGTGTGTGTGTGTGTGTGCGTGTGTGTGCGTGCGTGTGTGTGTGTGGTGTTATGTGATTTGTGCTTTTTTTCTTTTTTTCAAATATTTTTTGGGGCTTTTTCTGCCTTTTTTATTCAGTGGTGTAAAGTAACTAGGTACATTTACTCAAGTACTGTACTTAAAGTACGATTTTGAGGTACTTTTGCTTTGCCTGGAGCGTTTTCAATGTTCAATACTTTTACTTTTACTCCGCTACAATTTGAAAACTTTAGTTACTGGTTATTTTGCAGATATAAATTATTATATTGTAAAACATACATTATCCACTTTAGCCCTATTGTATACATAGGCTGTTCGAAAATAGCAGATCTACAAGCTCACAACGTGTCGCGTTGTGAGCTTGTAGATCTGCTATTTTCAAAAATGTTAGCACTCTTACTTTTGGTACTTTAAGTATACCTTGATGCCAATACTTTTACTCAAGTAACATTTTGAACACAGGCCTTTTGCTTGCAACAGCGTATTTCTGCATTGCAGTATTGATACTTTTACTTAAGTAAAACATTTGAGTACTTTTCCCACCACTGCTGAAACGTGACACTTTGTGTACAGTAGGTAATGATTGGATTGATGAATGATTAATCGATTGATTGATTGAATGAATGAATGAATGAACTTTGAATCCATCCTCGTAATGAGGAATCAACGTAACAAAGGGAACATTAGTAGAGGTTTCATTGGACAAACAGCGGTGGTGGTTGTCCTCATTTTGTGAGTTTCACCAACACCAAAGTCAGGGTCTTTTGTCTTGTTTAGTTCTATATATAGCCCAGTCGTACAGGGGAGTATAATATTGTAGACAACAGTATTAACCCATTCAATTCGGGAACGCATCTGTTTAAGATGTCTTTGGGCTATTCAAAAATAGCAGATCTACAAGCTCGTAGCGCGGCACCGAGTGCCGCGCTATGAGCTTGTAGATCTGCTATTTATTGAAAAATCGTGAAAATGTGTGCAAATCTTTGAATAAATATTATTTTTTTTAACTCAAATCTTTGCTTCTGGGGGTCCCTGGAACAAAATAGTTTGAGCTGGGGGGGCCAGCGGCCAAATACATATAATTGTGGGTGGTCCACTGATATTGTTTTTGAGAACCACTAATATATAGCAGCATCTTCCCCCAAAAAAAATGTTGGGATTTAGAAGACATTCATTTGTAGAATCCCCAGAAGCAAAGATTTGAGTTAAAAAATATAAAAAAATATAATATATATCACTAAAAAAATATATATATATATTCAAGATTTGCAAAAGAAACACAATTTTTCAAACAAATGTGTAGATCTATAAGCTCATAGATCAGGGGTCTTCAACAGGGGGTCCGGGACCCCTAGGGGGTCCTCAGAGCTACTATAGGGGGTCCGCCAAATCTTTGTGTGATAGGATTTCGGTTTTTTTACATTAACCACTTGAACCCTAGAATTCCTTTTCTGAGGGGAACATTAGCCGAAAATAGCAGATCTACAAGCTCTCAACGCCTCGCGCTGCGAGGCGTTGAGAGCTTGTAGATCGGCTATTTTTGGCAAAGAGGCTATAGGTGTAGAGGGAAGAAAGCTAAGGGGTCCTTGGCCTGAAAACGTTGAAGACCCCTGTCATAGATCATAGCTATGAGCTTGTACATCTGCTATTCTTTTTAATAGCTAAAGAAGTCATCTTGAAATGACACATATGCGTTCCCGGTTTGAATGGGTTTTAAAGCATGTTTCTGTTGAATGTTTTCTTGTCCATCTGAGTGCCTCAGTCCACTAGCTGCTCCGCCGCTTGTTAACATTACTGTCGGTTGACCTAAATTGCTTTGGTGTGTGTGTGGGGCCACTGGCGCCAAACATAATGGCGGAACATTGGAGAGATTTCAGTGGTTCTGGACTGACGGGGGCTTAAACCGTTTGGACCGGGAACGCAGCTGTGTGTCATCTTTAAGATTTATTTTGGCCTGTTAAAAAAAATAGCAGATGTACAAGCTCATAGCGAGTGCCGCGCTATGAGCTTGTAGATCTGCTATTTTTTGAAAAATCGTGAGAATTCTTTGCAAATCTTTGCTTCTGGGGATCTTTGGAACAACATATTTTGAGAAAATTGTATTTTTAAAATATTTAAATATTTAATATTTCTTTTATATTTTTTTTTACATTTTTTTATATATTTTTTAAAAAAACAATTATGTTTGAAATAAAAAAGGATTCAGAAAACATTTTTACAATCGGCCTCAGGTCTTAATGGGTTAATTTAATTTTAATTCGGTGAATATTGTGGGCCCATGCCATGATATGCAGTCCAAAAAAGCTTCAAGGGACTTCCTCTCTCTCTGTCTCTGTCTCTCTCTCTCTGTCTCTCTCTCTCTGTCTCTGTCTCTGTCTCTGTCTCTCTCTCTCTCTCTCTGTCTCTGTCTCTGTCTCTGTCTCTGTCTATGTCTCTGTCTCTCTCTCTCTCTCTCTCTCTCTCTCTCTCTCTCTCTCTCTCTCTCTCTCTCTCTCTCTCTCTCTCTCTCTCTCTCTCTCTCTCTCTCTCTCTCTCTCTCTCTCTCTCTCTCTCTCTCTCTCTCTCTCTCTCTCTCTCTCTCTCTCTCTCTCTCTCTCTCTCTCTCTCTCTCTCTCTCTCTCTCTCTCTCTCTCTCTCTCTCTCTCTCTCTCTCTCTCTCTCTCTCTCTCCCCTCTCTCTCTCTCTCTCTCTCTCTCTCTCTCTCTCTCTCCCCTCTCTCTCTCTCTCTCTCCCCCTCTCTCTCTCTCTCTCTCTCTCTCCCCTGCTAAAAATAAAATGCAACCCTGTCTCAGCCGGAGAGGAAAAAACAGATCAATCCAAAAGGCTTTAACATCTTGTCTCGTAGCTGAAATATCAAAACCAACTCTTTTGTTGCCTTGATTTGAAAGTCAGTGAAGTCTGGAAGCTATCTCTCTCTCTGTGTTGTCTTCCTTTTGGCACAACATGTCATATGGTGTCCATGACAGCCCCATATGCTGGCTGAGAAATGTGCAAAGCGTGCTAGAACAAAAACAAAGCAGCCCTTTCACCCTTTCGCTTTCAATTTCCAGTGTGTTAACTTGTGATACTGTACTGGCTTGGTGAATTGTTTATTACACTTGTCGTTATTTGTTAACTTATACATGCCTTTGTCAATGGGAACTGAACTGAACTTATTACGCCCCACCCCCTTTGGTTCAGGGCATGTTGTGGGTACTTTTGCAGTGGTGGAAAAAGTACTCAAGTAAAAGTACCGATACTGCAATATAAAAACACTCCGTTGCAAGTAAAAGTCCAGAAATAAAAATGTGCTTGAGTAAAAGTACAAAAGTATTGGTATCAAAATGTACTTAAAGTACCAAAAGTAAAAGTACGACATATTTGAAAATAGCCGATCTACAACTTGTACTTGTAGATCGGCTATTTTCAAATAGCCTAGGTATAGAATAGGGCTGAAGTGGTTAATGTATGTTTTATAATATCATAATTTATATCTGAAAAGTAACTAAAGTTTTCAAATAATTGTAGTGGAGTAAAAGTACAATATTTGCCTCTGAGATGTAGTGGAGTAGAAGTGAAAGTATTGGAAATTGGAAATGCTCAAGTAAAGTATAAATACGTAAAACATGTACTTAAGTACAGTACTTAAGTAAATGTACTTAGTTACTTTCCACCACTGTACTTTTGGGGCTTTCTGTGCTATCGGTACTGTACTACTGTGTTGTTTTGGGTGCTTTAGTGTACTTTTCGTGCTATCGGTGCCGTGTTGTTTTGGGTACTTTCCCCCTCTTTTTATACTTTAGCTACTTGAAAGTAGCCGATCTACAAGCTCACGACGCGGCGCACCGCAACACATTGTGAGCTTGTAGATCAGCATTGTTTTTTCTGACACATTTGAATTGATTTGAAAGCATTTAGCACAAATGTTCTCCCAAGGCGTGTCCGGTGTCCCTGGCAGAAAAACGCTTTTTTTAAGAAGGGGGTTCAGGGTCTTTGACACCATGTAAATGTATTAGAACCACATCTCTATGGTAGCCACTTTATTCTTATTGTGTTGTTGTGTTGCTTGCTATATTTAACCCATTAACACCTGAGGCCGATTCTACAAATACCTACATGTAAATCAGCAGTTCTCAAACTTCTTTTTCGTATCAAGGACCCCCAAAATTGACATGCATTTGGCCGCGGACCCCCATCTGAAAATGAGTTTTGCCCCCCCCCCCCTATTTTTGGAAGATTTGTGTAAAAGAAAAAAGAAGGAAAATTATCATTACATTGCAATAACATTTCCATTTTCTATCACTTTCATGATGTTTCAAACATGTTCAAAAATAGCAGATATACAAGAACTTGTATATCTTATATATCTTGTATACTTGTATATCTGCTAATTTTTTAAGCCAGTTTTTTGAAAAACATATAGATATGTATAGCTATAAAATGACACAGATGCTTTCCCAGTTCTAATGGGTTAAATCAGCTGAGTGGAAATCCAAATAGCTAGCGTTGCATTATTGTGTGTGGGGGGGGAGGGGGTGGGGGGTAGTAATGTCTCAGTCACAACAACAACACGCAAAGCATCAAAAATGGAATTGAAATTTACAAAACAACACTTGGCGCGTTGCATGATGATGATGTCTATTTATGGCGGCCCGCTCCGCCGCAAATAGTTAATTCTCTGTCAGCCTTTCTGCTTCCGCCGTGAGAAGACGAGTGGTTTATTAGCTCCGCCTTCCACCGCTGTGTGTGTGTGTGTGTGTGTGTGTGTGTGCGTGTGTGTGGTATACTTGTGAGAGCCAGATATCCCCACAGTCAAGTATAGTAGAATATGATAAATAGACATTGTGAAGACGAGAACAAAATGCTCTTTTATGTTTGTGTTAGGTTTAGGATTAGACATTTAGAGGCTAGGTTTAGGGGTTGGAATTAGAGAGTTAAATGTGATTCATACTTAGTTTTGTGCCAGTGGCGTGCACCCCAAAAAAATAGCAGATCTACAAGCTCACAACGCGTTGCAGCGCAACTCGTTGTGAACTTGTAGATCTGCTATTTTTCGGCTCTAGGCTTACAGTTAAAAATGTTATAGTAGTAGTGTAAGTATAGTAGTAGAGACCTGTGTTTACACTTGTATTAATATACTTGTGAGGGCCCTTATGTCCTAGCAAGTATAGTAGGAGAGTTCCAGGTCCTCTCAAAGAGAAATGGTTGTTTTTTGTGCTTAAAACGTTTTTTTTTAATAAGATTTTCTTTGTTAGACTTACAACTTGGAAAGATTGGGGTTCGAGGTTAGTTTTAGGAGTATGCCTGATTTATACGTATAGTTGCACGCGGAATTATAGTCCATACAAGCTCACAACCCATCACAGGGTTAGGGTTAGAAATGGACATTTGTTTTAAATGGCATTGATACAATTGCCATCTTAAGATGGTGAGATGTCCTCACAAGTACCGTATAACACAAACTTTAGTGTGTGTGTGTGTGTGTGTGTGTGTGTGTGTGTGTGTGTGTGTGTGTGTGAGAGAGAGAGAGAGAGAAAGAGAGAGCGGGGAGAGAGAGAGAGAGAGGGAGGGGGGAAAGAGAGAGAGAGAGAGGGAGGGGGAGAGAGGAGAGAGAGAGAGAGAGAGAAAAGGAAGTGGTGTCAAACACACTTGACACACCAATCAATTACTGTCACAGTGGGTGGGCCGTGTGTGTGTGTGTGTGTGTGTGTGTGTGTGTGTGTGTGTGTGTGTGTGTGTGTGTGTGTGTGCGTGTGTGTGTGTGTGTGTGTGCGTGCGTGCGTGCGCGGTGGTGTACATTACAGTCACCATGAGACGACTGATGTGATCAAACGTAACCCCTTGACACCCCCCAGCATCCATATTCTGGAAGGAAGGTTGGCCAAAAAAATATTTGCTCGATCTACAAGCTCACAACCTGTCGCAGATGCAACAGGCTGTGAGCGCGTAGGCCGGCTTAAAAAGCTTGTAGGTCGGTTTAAAAAGGAGCGCTCTTAGGATAGAGCCCTGGGGACTCCAGTCAACTACGTTAGCCTCGGTACCCTGGCTTTAAAAAAAACAAAAAAATAAGTATATACGAGAGACAGTTTTACACTTTGTTGTAAACAGAGCATATTCGTATAATATTCAATAATGAATCGCAGCCCTGCATGTAATAGAGTACATTAGAATTAGATTAGTGTAGAATAATAAACCAAAGCTCAACAAGTCGAATTGCATTAACCCATTTTGGGGCGGGAAACCCTTTTTGTAACCATACCTTTCAGGGCGGGAACCTCTTTGGGGGTTCTTGTTGCTATGCACGCTATATAGCAACATACATTTGTTGTCATTTTTTTGAATAATTATTTGGAAGTTTTTCAGAAAAACTTAGGTCAGGATTTAGAAGGCGTCTAAATGGGTTAAATTGAGTTACCGAGTGCTATGAGCTATGAGCTTGTAGATCTGCTGTTTTTGAAAAAAATCGTGAAAACGTGTGCACATCTTTGAATATGTATGTATGTTTTCAAAGCGAACGTTTGTAAACTCAGATCTTTGCTTCTGGGGGATTCTACAAATGTCTTCTAAATCCTAACAGTTTTTTTTTTTTAATTATAATATCAGTGGTTCGCAAAAATGTTATGCATTTGGCCGTGGACCCCCCCCCCCCCCCCCCCTCCCCCCCATCTCAAAATATTTAGTTCCAGGGACCACCCGGAAGTTGTACGGAGTTAAAAATGTTCGCTTTAAAAAATATGTATGTTCAAAGATTTGCACAAACGATTTTCCAAAGATAGCAGCTCTACAAGCGCTATGAGCTTGTAGAGCTGCTATCTTTTTTATTTTGAATAGCCAAAGAAATCTTAACGCGTCTCTGCACTGTCTGCTTACATACATACATACATACATACAGTACAGTACAGTACAGTACTGTACAGTACACGCACACCCTTTGTTCAGAGACACACACAGGATGACAATCATTCTTCACTGCTGATTTCACCGCCTTCCTTTCACTTATTTATTTGTGTGTGTGTGTGTGTGTGTGTGTGTGTGCGTGTGTGTGTGTGCGTGTGTGTGTGTGTGTTACTATACTTGTGAGGACCAAACGTCCCCACAAGTATAGTAGAATATGCAAAATAGATGTCGTGAGGACCATTTTCTTGGTTCTCACAAGAGAAATTGTTATTTTATGGTTGAAAAAAGATTTTTAGAGATACGTTTACAATTAGAAAGATATTCAGGTTGGGGTTAATATTAGGATCAGACATTTAGAGGGTTAGGTTTAGGGGACCGGTTGTAGATTTTTCCCATTTTATACTTAGTTGTGCGGCGATGTCAAACACCGGAAAATAGCCGATCTACAAGCTCACAACGTGTCGCAGCGCGACACGTTGTGAGCTTGTAGATCTGCTATTTTCCGGCTTTAGACTTGGCGTTTAAAAATACCCCAAAAAAATCACAAATCAATCACAAAATCGGCTTCCTAAAATGTTGATGTCCTCACAAGTATAGAAATACAAACGTGTGTGTGTGTGTGAGTGAGTGCGTGTGTGTGCACGCTTGATTTATGAGGCGAAGACGAGAGCGAGGCTTTCCTGTTTCCACCGTACCATCAATCACTGGAGTCATCTAACAGAAGAGAGAGAGAGACATCTAACAGAGGAGAGAGAGGAGAGGCAGAGAGACATCTAACAGAGAGAGAGAGGAGAGGCAGAGAGACATCTAACAGAGGAGAGAGAGGAGAGGCAGAGAGACATCTAACAGAGGAGAGAGAGAGAGTTTGGCAGGGAAGCGGAAGAGAGAGAGAACTAGGGAGAGATGGACAGACAGACAGACACAGAGAGAGAGAGAGAGAATATACGAGAGAGAGAAAGAGAGACAACAAGAGAGAGAAAGAGACAACGAGAGAGAGAAAGAGAGACAACAAGAGAGAGAAAGAGAGACAACGAGAGAGAGAGAGAGAACATAAGAAGGAGAGAGAGAAAGAGAGCGAGATGGAGAGGATTATTTGTGAATCTAGCTGACACCAGAGGAGGCCCTCAGGGTTGAGCGTGAGGTCGCTGTGCGTGGGGGGGGGGGGGGGGGGGTCGGGGGGGAATACCATCTGTCGGGAAACCCCTCGCGGTCCCCAGCCTGGCTAACTCATTCAGCAGAGCATGACACTCTTAATCTGCAGGGCCGCGGGTTCGAGCCCCACGTCGAGACGCAGCTTTCTGAACTTGTGGTTGGTTTAGAGAGAGAGGAGAGAGAGAGAGAGGCCCTGTTTTATACTCGGCAGTATGCAGTGGTGGAAAGTAACTAAGTACATTTACTTAAGTACAATTCTGAGGTATTTTTACTTTACTTGAGTATTTTCCAATTTCCAATACTTTTACTTCTACTCCACTACATCTCAGAGGCAAATATTGTAACTTTTACTCCACTACGATTATTTGAAAATGTTAGTTACTTTTCAGATATAAATTATGATATTATTAAACGTACATTAACCCCATTAGCCCTATTTTATGCGTAGGCTGTTTGAAAATAGCAGATCTACAAGCTCACAACGTGTCGCATCGCGACGCGTTGTATTACAATATTTGCCTCTGAGATGTAGTGGAGTAGAGACAGACAGACAGACAGACAGACAGACAGACAGACAGACAGACAGACAGACAGACGTGGCGTTGGCGTCACATCCTTGCAAGTAGCTCTGCTTCCAGGTTTAGTGGAAGACCTTTAAAAGTGAATGACTGCTGCATACAACATATCATCAATTCAACTGTAACGAAGAACATTTTTCATTGGTCAAGGACCTCCCAAAATGATGTGTATTTGGCCGCAGATCCCCGTCTCAAAATATGTTGTTCCAGGGACCCCCCAGAAGCAAAGCTTTGAGTCACAAATGTTAGGTTTAAAATGTATATTTATATATATATATATTTATAATTCAAAGATGCACAACTTTTTCTGCACAAAACGATTTTTAAAAATATAGCAGATGTACAAGCTCATGGCGCGGCACTCGGTGCCGCGCCATGAGCTTGTATATCTGCTATTTTTGAATAGCCCAAAGTGTAAATAATGGTAAAAGTGGTTACACAGATGCGTTCCCGGTCTTAATGGACTAAGAGGTTAGTAGCTCCCTATGGTCAGGGCGGGGTACATGGCGGGAGGACGGGACGTCCGGGAACGTTAAAAAAAAAAAAAAAACTCGCTCGACCAGGGGAGTGCCGCCGCGGCGTCAGACGGGCCACGTGACGGGGGGGACGGGGGGGGACGGGGGTCCTTTTGTCCCCAAGTCGTCCCCATAGCAGGACCTGAGGGTGACAATGCGTTAGATCAAGAGCCAGGCTTTCCCAGGGCCCACGTCTCAGCGCTTCAGGATGCGGGTCCGGATCCTGGCTGTCCTCCATCTACGCTCTTCCTGCATAAAACCGGGAAAAGCATCTTTGGAGACCCAGGAACTAATATGTTTTGAGATGGGGGGGGGGGGGGGGGGGGGGGGGGGGGGGGGGGGGGGGGGGGGGTCCGCGGCCAAATCCATATAATGTTACGGGTCCTTGACTCTTAGGATTTAGAAGACATTTGTCTTCTAAATCAGTGGTTCTCAAACTTTTTCATGTCAAGGACCCCATTTCAAAAATATATGCCAGGGACCCCCATAAGAGAAGATCTTTCACTGCCAGGTGATTCTCAACCATTTTAATTTCAAGAGGACCCCCAGTTTACATGCATTAGGCGACACCCATTTAATGGCATTTCTATCCCTGGGACCCCAATTTATATTGTAAAATCAATGTTAATTTAACTCTCACACAAGGGTCCATTTGGTTCCTAACTATCCTCCATTTAGCTGGGGACCCCCTGGAACCCCCTCAGGTACCCCGGGGGTCCCCGGACCCCACTTTGAGAACCAATGTTCTAAATCAGGTGTCTTTGTGCAAAGGAACCCTTTGATGCTGGGGGGGTCATAATTGTCCACATATACAGAAGTCCTGACGTCACTCGTTCATCCCGAGTGGGTCGTGGAGGTGTTGTCTCTATGTAGAATAACATTGGGTCATCTTAGAATCTTCTCATATAAGCATTGTGGTCCAAAAATAAACAAAACTGTCTCGGCGATATTGTCAGGGAGGAGGCTCTGTATCGTTTATGATAGTCACTTATATTTGATACAGTCTGTTTCTGGCGGAAATGTAACTAATTCGGCGGAAGTACCGTTAGCGTTTTCTCACCGTCAGTTGATGCTTCGTATTAGTGATGCGCGGGTCGGGTTTTTTCATGACTCGGCCCGCCCCGCCCGCCACGGAACCCAACCCGCCTCAATCCGCCCCGCGAACCCATACAGTATATAAATCTATGGCTCAACCCGCCCGCGACCCGCGATTTTTTTTTTATTCTGTAAAATCATGGTTAGAAAATAATCCCCAAGTGTATTCAAACTGTTTTATTGTTATTATTCTTATTCTTATTAGGAATAAAGACAAAACAAGAGCATGTTATTTATTTGAATTTTTTTGCGTGTGAGAGCGCGTGACCCGCTCACCCGCAGCCCGCATAATTGCCTCCGAAATTCTGACTCGACCCACCCGCGCCGCGGGTTGACCCGCGGGTTACGGGTCA
This sequence comes from Gymnoscopelus microlampas, assembly GCF_963454915.1. Lineage (NCBI taxonomy): Eukaryota > Metazoa > Chordata > Actinopteri > Myctophiformes > Myctophidae > Gymnoscopelus > Gymnoscopelus microlampas. The sequence goes on along the minus strand of NC_139961.1, from coordinate 8,705,813 downwards.
ACCCGTGCATCACTACTTCGTATCCATAAGAGTCAAACCGCCGCGGTCATTTGTTTATTTTTGGAACAGAGTTCTTATTTGACGCGATATTAAATACGTCTATGGGATTCAGAACCGCGACCCAGGTAGGATGTGTAAATTACGTCAGACTTCGGTGCTCTATAGCAGTGGTTTTTCATGTCAAGGACCCCCAAATTGACACTTATTAGCCCGCGGACCCCCATTTCAAAAGATATGCCAGGGACCCCCATAAGAGAAGATTTTTTTTACGGCTCTAGCAGTGATTCTCAACCATTTTAATTTCAAGGACCCCCAGTTTGACACGCATTGGGGCTACGGACCCCCATTTAATGGCACTTCTATCACTTGGACCGCAATTTATATTGTAAAATCTACTAGAAGTTCGGGCCGCTACGCGGCCCGAACGTCTAGCGTGACGCGTGGTTCACTTTGCAGTGCCACCTTACAGGCACCTCACAGTGTGAGAGAGAGTTTTGTGCTCTCCTAAATCCACGGCAGGCTTTGAAAGTACCCACTTCAGAAAGAGGTGACGTGCATCACCTCTCCAATGACCAAAACCCACTATGGAAGCCGTCGAACTGGTGCGATCTGACGGCATCCTAGAATTTATAGGTAGGATGTGATGTCATGCGTGATGTCATGCTGTCGTGAGATTACGTCACACTGGCGTTGTGTCCATATTCTTCGGGACGACCGTCTCATCGTGATGTCAGATTACGTCACACTGGCGTGATGTCAGATTACGTCACACTGGCCACATACAACGTTCGTACATACTGACAACCGACATGGCGCAGGATTCAAATTGTATATATATAGATGTCAATTTAACTCTTGAGAGTGTACAAATGGAACCAAATGGACCCGTTAGGGTCCATTTGGTTCCATTTGTACACTCTCAGAGTTACAGACCCATAGGGGTCCATTTGGTGCCTAATCTATCATTTAGCTGGGGACCCCCTGGAACTCCCTCAAGGACCCTGGTGGTCCCCGGACCCCACTTTGAAAACCAATGCTCTATAGACCATATTCACACGGCGGCCATATTGGAATTTAACATTGAAAGTGCCGCCACCCGGGGTGCCTACTTTCATTGACTTCATAGAAACATGGCCGCCGTGTGAATATGGTCTATAGGGCACCCGTGTGTCCATCCTGTGTTGTTGACTACAACTCCCATGGTGCACTGCGAGGTCAGGCAACCAGCCAGGCGAGCTCCATATGGTCTCTATAGCTGCAGCAGACTAGGTCCTCCTGACTCACACTTTCTGAAGGAAAGATGCTATTTTTAAAAGGCGGTGAACGAGGACAATGTCACGGCCGCCGAGGGCAGGGCTTTAAAAACAGGACGTGAGGGTAGTTGGGTTTCTTACATTCAAGGACTTTACGGGAGTGCAGTGGTGGAAAAAGGTACTCGCATTTGGTACCTAAGTAAAAGTATCAATACTGCAATGTAGAAATATTCTGTTGAAAGTAAAAGTAAAAAAGTTTGTACAAAAGTATTGGTATAACAATTTACTTAAAGTACCAGCAGAATGTCCCATTTCACAAGTTTTCAATGTATAAAATGTATACAAATCTTTTTAAATAGCAGATCTACAAGCTCACAATGCGTCGCGTTGCGACGCATTGTGAGCTTGTAGATCTGCTATTTTCAAATGGACGAAAATATAGGTACCTGAGGTAGGTAATGTATGTTTCGTAATAATAATCACAATCTACTAAGTAACTAGTAACTAAAGTTTTCAAATAATTGTGGTGGAGTGAAAGTATGATATTTGCCTCTGAGATGTAGTGGAGTAGAAGTAAAAGTATTGACAATTGGAAATATTCAAATAAAGTAAAAATGCCTCAAAATTGGTACCTCGAGTACAGTACTTGAATAAATGTACTTAGTTACTTTACACCCCTTCCGGAGTGACGTCATCACTGACGGTAGCATCTGAGCAAAACGTTGGCAGCGTTTCAGAGTCTCACAGACTGCTCGAGTCGATATGTGTCTGTTAACCCATTGAGTCAAGACCTGGAATTGTGTCATTTTTAGATTTGAGATAAAAAAGCATTATTTTTACACTTTAGCTATTCAAAAATAGCACGAGCCACGAGCTTGTAGATCTGCTATTTTTGAAAAAATCGTGAAAATGTGTGCAAATATTTGAATATATATTCTTTTAAAAGCGAACATTTTTAACTCAAATCTTTGCTTCTGGGGGTCCCTGGAACAAAACGTTTTGATGGGGGTCCGCGACCAAATATATACAATTTTTGGGGGTCCTTGACATGAAAAGTTGTCACCACTGATATAGAAACATACGTTTTTCAGAAAGTTGAGATTTAGGAGACATGTAGAATCGGCTTCAGGTCTCAATGGGTTAATGGAGAATTAGCCTTGAAATAAATACCATAGAGCTAATGTTTAGAGCCGGACTGATGGCAGGTTCTTCGGCCCGATTTTTGAGACTCTGACCCTTGATGACCGATTACCCATGTGTTGGTCAGTATTTTTCGTCAAACATCTTGAAAATCAATTTGTAAAAGTTAGAAGTTTCTACTTGATAACATTTAAAGGTAGGGTAAGTGATTTTCTTTGGTTAAAATAAGTGCTACATAGCTCTATATTCTGATAATACTCATTGCTATAGAGTGTTTGTTCAGTAAAAGCAGTCTCCTTGTCTCTCCAGCTCTTTATAAAACAGAAAATGCATTTCGTTTCAGTTTCAGTTTCATTTCCAATTTATCCAACCAGGATAGAGAACTCAATCAGGATATAAACAAGTTAAATTGGAAGTGATGACACTAAGAAATGAGCAGACAAAATTGGAACTGGAAACCCTATAAAAATGAAGCTTAAAATGGGTACTTTCTCCTGATTGGCTGAGAGTTTGACACCTACCGGAAAATGTATTTTCTGTTTATTAAAGAGCTGGAGAGACGGGGAGAATCCTGTTACTGAACAAACACTCTGTAGCAATGATTACTATCAGAATATAGTGCTATAACCTTTTAACAAAATACTTTTTGTTTTAACCCAAAAATATCACTTACCCTACCTTTAACTTACGAGCAAACGCCTGAATACAAATAAACACTGATTACGTTTTGATACAAAAAGTATATCATACTTCAATATATGAAACAAACATTTAATTTTGATTATACAATGAACAAGCAAACAATAAATATAAAACGTGCTCATGAGCTGAACTTTAAAAAACCTGAAAATAAAAAATGCGATGTTTTTGCAATGTGTAGGTTCAGATTGTGTTCATTAACTTGCACATAAAGGGAACTTGCTCTGCAATTAAAAGGCACCCCAGGGCAAAGCATTATGTTTATGCACGTGCACACTCGCAGCATGTCAATATTTAATGTTCAGTTAATATTGAATGGAGCCCATGACACATTGGGGACATTTTGACACATTTTTACAGACAAACGCAGCTGTGAAGGAACCACACCTTTTCACCATCCCATCGTCTGTGTGAGGAATGATGGTGGAATTCTGATGTATTAGTTTTGACCCTGTGATCTGTCATATCGTTGCTGTTGGGTGGAAACCTTGTATGTTCAAAACGGTTCCTTTTTTATTATATATATATATATATATATGTTTTAAAGGAGTAGTTCACCCAAAAAATGACTTATTTCCTATCAATTACACACCCCATGAAGCATTGAATTCATGGAGATTTTTTAGTTTTTGTCGCATTCCTAAGCCAATAATTTGAGACTAGAAGAGTCTCCTTTGTGTCTCCTATCGAATACATAAGCATCTTTATTATTATCATCCAAGTATTGGCTTAGGAATGCAACAAAACATCTCCCATGAATTCAATGCTTCTTGGGGTGTGTACTTGATAATGATAAAAAGTAATGTTGGATGAACTACTCCTTGTATACTTTTTAAAATAGCAAAAATAGCTGATCTACGGGTTAACAACACGTCGCGGCTGTTTTCACTCCTTTTATGTGACACTCTTGTTTGAGGAAGTAAGACGTTAATCTGCGGGGGAAAAAACATAAAACGTTGATAAATGGAGATGATACAAGGTATCTCTGTATATTTGCATATACAGTGAAATGTGGCATGTGGGCGCTAAAAATTACAGTGTAATGACAACATTTACAAGCAAAAATAAAACGATTAAAGAGGCCAAAAAAATAGCAGATCTACAAGCTCGTAGCGCGGCACTCGGTGCCGCGCTATGAGCTTGTAGATCTGCTATTTTTGAATAGCCCAAAGTGTAAAATAATGCTTTCTTAGCTCAAATCTAAAAATGACACAGTTCCAGGTCTTAATGGGTTAAAATAGCAAAAATAGCTGATCTACGGGTTAACAACACGTCGCGGCTGTTTTCACTCCTTTTATGTGACACTCTTGTTTGAGGAAGTAAGACGTTAATCTGCGGGGGAAAAAACATAAAACGTTGATAAATGGAGATGATACAAGGTATCTCTGTATATTTGCATATACAGTGAAATGTGGCATGTGGGCGCTAAAAATTACAGTGTAATGACAACATTTACAAGCAAAAATAAAACGATTTAAAGAGCCAATGCAATATACACATTCACACACATACCAAAGACAAAAACAACCGTTATCCTAAGCGACGAAAACATGAATTAGAGTAGGCTATGACTAAGTACGTACAAAATCAAGATTTATTTTTTTGTGCATGTATCAATGTAGCAACGATAACCACAAACAACACACTAAACTGAATTTAAACGAAAATAAGTAAACGGGAAATAAATGAAACGGGCACAACTCATGACAAATATAATAAACTGACAAACATTAGACACAATCCATTACAATGTTTATGTGCGGCCACAGGGCCGCACATAAACACATGTACCATCCAATTGGCAGTGTGAGTAAAAACAATAGCACCCATTGACTATATAAATATGCTCTTTAACCCTTTAAGACCTGGATATGTGTCACTTTTTCATTTGAGCTTAAAAGCATTATTTTACACTTTGGCTTTTCAAAAATAGCAGATCTACAAGCTCGTAGTGCGGCACCGAGTGCCGTGTATTTTTTTAAAGCGAACATTTTTAACTCAAATCTTTGCTTCTGGGGGGTCCCTGGAACAAAATATTTTGAGATGGGGGTCCGCGGCCAAATACATATCATTTTGTGGGTCCTTGACATGAAAAAAGTTTGAGAACCACTGATTATAGCAAAACATTTTTTTTTCTCAAAAAACTGTTTGAAATATATATATTCAAAGATTTTCAGGAATTTTCACGATATTTCTAAAAAATTGCAGATCTACAGTACAAGCTCAACTCGGTGCCGCGCTATGAGTTTGTAGATCCGCTATTTTTGAATAGTCAAAAAAATCTTAAAATGACACACGGATGCGATCGGTCTTAAATGGTTAAGAGAATAAAATCAAAATTGATGTAATTACAACCCAAGGCCCTCAAAACTGGGGTGCAGCCAGTAACAGCCTGGCAGACCACGAGCAAATCCGGTCGTGTTTACAAATGTGTCGAGATTTGTGTCGAGACGTAGAAGGAGGAATTGGGTTTTTGCCGTTGTGCACAAGGTCAGGGGGCCCCGGATTTGTGGGGGCGAGCCAGCAAATGTGACGGGAGCCCCACACATTTTTGTGGAGAAACATGAATCCACAGCAGCTTTTGGCGTGTTGTGTTTTCTAAGCCCGTCTCTAGTCTCTGGAATGGAAGTTGTCCTGAATGGGAAATATGACTGACTCGGTAACACTATACAACTCCAGGCTTATTGCATGGTATTTGTGTCTTCCAATTAACCTACATAATAGTCTTGTTTGAGGTGCGGATGATGAGGGGAAAATTGTTTGTCCCGAATAACAAATCTATTCATCATAGGGGTGTGCCGATATATCGTTCCGCGATATATCGCGATACGTTTCCGTGACGATATGTATGTTTGTTTTTTTTTTACACAATCATAATAATCAGGCATGCAAACAGCCCCGAGATGAAAAGGGTGACAACATGTTGTTGTTTTTTTTCGGGTCAGGTGTCACACTATTGCCCTATTTGGATTCAAAACGGCTATTGTAGCTGAAAAGCTACAAGTGTGCATGTCTGAATAATGCAAAAAACGAATTATTTGTTTGCATTTGCTTTTTTTCTCCCCTATATATTTTCATAATAAAAAAAAGTGCGTATCGTATCGAAATCGTATCGAAGTTGTGAGCCCAATATCGTATCGTATCGTTTCGTGAAATGAGTCTATCGGCACACCCCTAATTCATCACTGAGCAAAATGTATTATTACGGCATCAACAATCATTTTAATGGCTTTAATGGCCACAAAAGTGGTATGTTACGTTTTAAGCAACCCTACTACTTGTACTATCTGTTTCTGTTTCTCTTTTTTTTTATTTTTTACATGTTTTCGGTTATTATTTTAAGCATTTGCAGTGGTCAGTCGAGCAATATGTTCACAAGCATTTTCCATGAAATAGTTCACCTGGTTGGCTGTATGAGGAACAGCATGGAACGCTATTACTAAAACATCATCATTTTACATATTTTGTTAATTGTTTATGAATCAGCGCTAGTGTGTGTGTGTGTGTGTGTGTGTGTGTGTGTGTGTGTGTGTGTGTGTGTGTGTGTGTGTGTGTGTGGGGGGGGGGGGGGGGGGGGGACCATATAGAAACATGTTCAGTTGTGAGATTTGGTTTAGCTTTAATCTAAACAGCCTCTAATCTCTGATAGATGGTTGGATAGAAGGTTCTGTAAGACCTGAGGAGCTGAGTTAACATTTAGATAGATAATGCCAAGCCGATCCTCTGGACACGACACACACACACACACACACACACACACACACACACACACACACACACACACACACACACGCACACGCACACGCACACGCACACGCACGCGCGCGCGCACACACACACACACACACACACCAAGTGCTGTTAGTGAGATAAATGTCATTCATGTTTCCAAGTGTACTCTAAGTAGAGTAGTGGAGTGTGTGTGTGTGTGTGTGTGTGTGTGTGTGTGTGTGTGTGTGTGTGTGTGTGTGTGTGTGTGTGTGTGTGTGTGTGTGTGTGTGTGTGTGTGTGTGTGTGTGTGTGTGTGTGTGTGTCCGTCCGTGTGTCCTTGTCCGCTGGGCATGGTTCCAGTGAGTGTAAGAGAGAAACTGGGTCTGTTGTAGGCTCTTGAGACCAAACGCACATACTGTACTTGCACACACACGCTCACCCACGCACACCCACGCACACACACACACACACACACACACACACACTTCAAAAGCTTTCTGTGTGTGTGTGTGTGTGTGTGTACCTCACCCCCACATAGCGGCTCCTACATCGGCCTGGGGCGATACATTCCTTCATAGTACGACCACTCTCACACACACACACACACACACACACACACACACACACACACACACACACACACACACACACACACACACACACACACACACACACACACACACACACACACACACACACACAGGGATGAGAGACGGTTTTATAAACGTCTCTGTGCGCCGCACATTTCCTCTACTCTGTGCCTCACTGTGGCATTGTTTGGCACACAACGTGTGTGTGTGTGTGTGTGTGTGTGTGTGTGTGTGTGTGTGTGTGTGTGTGTGTGTGTGTGTTAACCGTCGGTTCCTTTCCCATTGATGCGAGGCCTTGAGTGTGCCCTCTCTTCCCACGATGCATTGCTGCGGGCACTGCCTCTCAGGAAGCGCAAAACGTAGTAGAGAGGACGTGTTTAGAAAGTCCCAAATGAACGGACACACACACACACACACACGCACACGCACACGCACGCACGCACGCACGCACGCACGCACGCACGCACGCACACGCACACACACACACACACACAGAGTGGGTGTTATTCCTACATAAATGTATGTGTGTTGGCGGTCTGTGTGGGGGTCTATAAAAATAGCTCAGGAATTTGACACTTTTTACCAGAAAACATCATTTTGCTTAAAAACAGTTTAAATATGGCTGCTGGCAGTGACAGGTGGAAACCTTATGTGTTACTGATGTGGATTTTTTGGATGATTTTTCTTTATTTAACCCATTGAGACCTGGAACGCATCAGATTTTTCTTTATTTAACCCATTGAGACCTGGAACGCATCTGTGTCACTTTAGATTTCTTTGGCTATTCAAAAATAGCAGATATACAAGCTCGTAGCGCGGCACCGAGTGCCGCGCTACGAGCTTGTAGATCTGCTATTTTTGAAAAATCATGAAAAAAAATGTTCCCGATTTTTTTTTTTTTTTTTCAAAAAAACGTTAGGATTTAGAAAACATTTTAAAGAATCGCCTCAGGTCTTAAAGGGTCAAGTGTCATGCTTCCAAGGAAGCTCCGCCCATATGGACTTACGGGACACTTTTGCATTTCATTTGACATAAACAATGAACCGACGTAATAATTCGCAAACGATTAACAAACAAATAACAAACTAAAACACTCAAGCTTCATACAGCACATGTGTGAAGCTTGGCACGTGGCAGATTGCATAAATACTACTTTGA
>NC_139961.1:8684762-8692262 GCF_963454915.1 Gymnoscopelus microlampas | reverse complement strand
GATGGAGGGAGAGAGAGACACAGGCGGCCAGGGAACGAGAGACGGGGCGAGGGAGGGAGGGTGGAGTGAGTGAGTGAGTGAGAGAGAGAGTGTGAAAACAAAACGTGTCGGAACAGCTGAAAAACTTGAGCAACGATGACCCGATGAGGAATGGAGATAACACAGGGTTGAGCTTTCACTCCACTCTCAGGTTGCCCCCGGAGACGGGAGAGAGAGGAGGACAAACGATAGAGGGACGAGAGAGAGAGAGAAAGAAAGAACACAGAAAAGAGGGCGAGAGGATGGGAGTGAGGGAAGGAATGGTGTGTGAAAGTACAGTAATGTGAAGTACAGTAATGCCGCTTAGCTTCAAACTGTGAGCTGGGAAGGAGCGAGAGACACCAAGAGAAAGAGAGCGAGAGAGAGAAGATACAGAGAGAGGGTGAGAGACACCAAGAGAAAGAGAGCGAGAGAGAGAAGATACAGAGAGAGAGAGAGAGTGAGAGACACCAAGAGAGATGCAGAGAGAGAGAGAGACAGACAGACAGACAGACAGACAGACAGACAGACAATGTTGCCATGCCCGCTTATTACAAGCCACTTTGGACTTGTTTTTCTGCAAAGTCTCCTGTACATATTGGTAGTTGCAGGTTGCAGGCGGCATAGTTGTTTATTTGGTTCTTGATTCCCAATGTTGTTTAAAGCAAGGGTTCCCAAACCTTTCAGGCTGTGTGATCCCCCAAAAGAATCATATTTGAACTGGGGACACGGAATTGGAATTGCAGGAGTTGAGGCATTACATTGAGTTTGACTCGGTTCCACAGATAAACTTTGTGAAAATAGCCGATCTACAAGCTCGTGAGCTCACAATGTTTGCCTCTGTCTTACATAATATTCAACAATTTGGCCAATTTGGTGTTAAAAAGGTCTTAACATTCCTTAAATTGTATATCCTGTATACTTAAACTGTTTGTTTTTGTTTTTGTTTTTTACTGTTAGTGTTGAGTAAGAGAACAATGTTGCACATTAAGCTAATCATCTTGGGACCCTCCAAATGAATGTGGCCCTGGCCCCCCTGAGGGTCCCGACCCCCAGTTTGGGAACCACGGAAAGTTTAATGTCAAGGACACCCAAATGAATATGTATTTAACTGTGGATTCCCGTCTGAAAAGAAGTTATGTCAGGGACGAGATGTGTGTTGCTAAAATGTTTCCAAAAATATTCCAGATGTTTGACTTTTTTTCCCAAGATGTTCTTTTGAAAACAGCAGATCTACAAGCTCCTGTAGATCTGCTGTTTTCAAATAGCCTATATATGTACAGTACATAGGGGGTTAAAGACGTTTGTGTGGTCATGCAGCCTATATAGTCGCTTCTTTTGGACTTTGGACGGGGTTTTTTGTTGACCTGGCTGCTTGTTGTTTTCTCTTGCAAAACCTGGCAACACCGGTGTGAGATAGAGAGAGAGAGACAGACAGAAAGAGGAGAAGAGCATAACACGTCCGGTCCAGTCTTTGTGTGAAGGAGCTCAGACTTGATCTGGGAACAGAGGAGGCTAAATAAAGACCTCAGAAGTGACAGAGACGTGAGAGAGAGAGAGAGAGAGAGAGAGAGAGAGAGAGCGACGATTACACATTTAGTCACTGGCCCAACGCTTATGTTCACAGAGACTTTGAGCCCAGTACAGCATCACAATCGGCCCCCTGCTCCCAGTACACCCACATTACAACGTAACGCCCTAGCTTTGCTCCCAGTACACCCACAATACAACGTAACGCCCTAGCTTTGCTCCCAGTACACCCACATTACAACGTAACGCGCTAGCTTTGATCCCAGTACACCCACAATACAACGTAACGCCCTAGCTTTGCTCCCAGTACACCCACATTACAACGTAACGCCCTAGCTTTGCTCCCAGTACACCCACATTACAACGTAACGCCCTAGCTTTGCTCCCAGTACACCCACATTACAACGTAACGCGCTAGCTTTGCTCCCAGTACACCCACATTACAACGTAACGCGCTAGCTTTGCTCCCAGTACACCCACATTACAACGTAACGCGCTAGCTTTGCTCCCAGTACACCCACATTACAACGTAACGCGCTAGCTTTGCTCCCAGTACACCCACATTACAACGTAACGCGCTAGCTTTGCTCCCAGTACACCCACATTACAACATAACGCGCTAGCTTTGCTCCCAGTACACCCACATTACAACGTAACGCGCTAGCTTTGCTCCCAGTACACCCACATTTTCTCAGACATAAACAACGCGACAAGCTACTGTAGCACTGGAGCCATTGTGCTCACGCACAATACTCCTGTGATCCTCGAAAGACGTGCGTGTGTGTGTGTGTGTGTGTGTGTGTGTGTGTGTGTGTGTGTGTGTGTGTGTGTGTGTGTGTGTGTGTGTGTGTGTGTGTGTGTGTGTGTGTGTGTGTGTGTGTGTGTGTGTGTGTGTGTGTGTGTGTGTGTGTGTGTGTGTGTGTGTGTGTGTGTGTGTGTGTGTGTGTGTGTGTGTGTGTGTGTGTGTGTGTGTGTGTGCGCGTGCGTGCGCGTGTGTGTGTTGGGGGTGATAGTAGAATAGGGACAAAAGTCCTCCAGGGAACGAGGAAAAAGGGAGTGTGTGTTATTTTGTACAAAGGGACAAGGTCAAATGAGGACATTGTGAGGGGATGTGGGGCATTGGGATCCAGGGGAAGGCGGGGGGTGGGGGGCAGCCGTTTGAGGTAGTCTTTGGGGGGGGGGGGGGGGGGTCAATTCTAGAAGACAATGATTTGTGTTGTGTCTTAACTGTCTTTGGGACATGAATGAATGATTACTAAAGCTGACCACAGCACAGTAGATCTGTTTGATTGATTCTAGCGACTGACCCAGATATGACGGCCATGCAGACAGGCCTTATTTGGTCATTTTGTTCCCATGTTTTCGTCACTAAGGCTTGTTTTTCTTGACCACAATGTTAAAGTGTAAGTTTATGTAAGAAGGATGCTAGGGTTCATTGATTACCTGGTATCCTATAGTCTCAACGTGCAGATTGTTATTCAGATAGTATATTGTTTTGACTGACGCCAGGTTCTTGGCTTACCTGTGCTCCTAGTTAACCCATTGAGACCTGAAGCCGATTCTACACGTCTCCTAAATCTCAACAGTTTTCTGAAAAACTTGTGTTTCTATATCAGTGGTGCTCAATCTTTTTCATGTCAAGGGCCCCCAAAATTATATGTATTCGGCCGCGGACCCCCATCAAAATATTTTGTTCCAGGGACCCCCCAGAGGCAACGATTTGACTTGAATTTGTTTGCTTTAAAAATATATATATTTCAAAGATTTGCACACATGTTCACGATTTTTCAAAAATAGCCCAAAGTGTAAAATAATGCTTTTTTAGCTCAAATCTAAAAATGACACAGTTCCAGGTCTTAATGGGTTAACTGAGGCACTGTATGTGTTTACCTTGCTTATTATTGTAAGTCATTCTGGATAAAGAGCGTCTGCTAAATGCCTACAATGTAAATTGTACACCAGAGCGAATAGCGGATATATGATCACCATTGATATAATATCTCATGGTACACAGCATGACCTTGAGTGTATAGGGCAAATAAGGAGTTACAATAAGGTAAATATGAGACAAGAGTGATATGTCTTACATCAGGGGTCTTCAACAGGGGGTCCTCAGAGTTACTACAGGGGGTCCGCCAAATCGTTGTGTGATATGATTGTGATATGATTTTTTCTATCGTAACCACTTGAACCCTAACATCCCTTTTCTGAGGAGAACTTTAGCCAAAAATAGCCGATCTACAAGCTCACAACGCCTCGCAGCGCGAGGCGTTGTGAGCTTGTAGATCGGCTATTTTTTGGCAAAGAGGTGTTTGGTGTAGAGGGAAAAAGGAGCAGACCAAGTAAACTAAAAAAGTTTAATCTGAAACACAACTTTATACAATATAGAGGGCGTCCCTGCTTCATCTCTCTCTCTCTCAGCTAGGGGGTCCTTGGCCTGAAAAACGTTGAAGACCCCTGTCTTACAAAGATGTCAGTCTGAGTGCCTCTCAGCCAATCGGAACTCGAGGTTGTGATTTCTGACTTGTTGTGGTATCGTGGCCATTGGGTGTCCCGGCTGCACCATTGTGGGTCCCCACTGCATGCTGTTTTAAAGCTTATAGTTCAGAGCTAAGATTTTGCGGCGAGACAAAAAGGCTTGAGCGTGCGATTTCTACTTCGTCGCGTCCCCAAACGGTGGTCGCACGGCAAAAACACCTGACCCTCTCGGGTATGTTCGGCATTGCGACGCTGTCGTGCGATGGAGCATATACATGTGATCATTAGAGCGAAAGGTTGCACCTCGTGCCTCCTGGATTGAAGACATGATTGATGTATCTGTCTTATATCTCATGTAGAAGCAGACTCTGTTGTTTTAGACTCATTAACACATGCAATATCTGTCCTGTCTCTTTGATTGATTGGTTACTTTGTTAGTCAGAAATGTAAACGGCGGTACAGTAAGACATTTCGGCTAAAATGATAAAAAAAACAAAGAGTCCTGGGGACTTGTTTCCATTGTGGTCCTTTGTATTAACTCATTGAGTGCCATTAACACATCCACCGCCAAGGGCTAATCTCAGAATGTACTCACCAGTGCCAAGGTTTTATTGTTGTTTTTTGTTTTTTTCAGGTCGCCATAGGCCCCGTTAAAATCCTTTAGAAAGCGCGATGGACTGTTTGTAAACAACGTGCACATGTCCCTGCGTCTACTCGTCCAGACCGCGTGTCAAAAGGAGCCGCCATGTTTGAGTTCTGACCGTTTATGTTAACATGGGAAATGCGAGGAGGAAAAACTACACAGGTTTTACAATGGTTTTAGTGTACGACTTAGAATGGAGGCCGGTCCCCCTAGAAAATTGAAAAAAAAAAAAAATTTGAAAAAAAGGAAAAAGCACCCGGACCGTAGGACTACGGTTTCGGCGCTTAACAGTTGGATTTAACTTAACTTGGCGGTTAATGTGTTAACGTGTTTCACGTGTTTTTACCGCTATGGCTCAACGTGCCAATGACGTGTTTGACGTGTTTTTGAAAAAATATAAAAAAATAAAATTAAAATAAAAACATTTTTTTTTTTAAGCATGTCCAGAACCCAAGATATCATCATCTGAAGATTTGCAGCTCCATCCACTCCTTGTTTAACTTAGAAATGAAAAGGGCTGTATCTCGCTTCCTAAGCACTTTTTGTTTTCTGTGAAAAAAACTCTGGCACTGGGACAACATAATATAGAAATATCTTTTGTTTATTCGTTTCTGTTCTTTTACATACTCATAGGTAGTACAATTGAGTGCCAGAATTGTCAAACGTTTAAAAAAAAAAAATAATTCTGGCACTCTATGAGTTAAATGAATCAAAATGGCATAACAGATTTACACATCCTTTAATGGATGGTATCTCATGTTGGTGTCTCTGTTGTTTAACACCGGGCTAGACATGAGAAGTGCAGGGGTCTTCAACGTTTTTCAGGCCAAGGACCCCCCTAGCTGAGAGAGGTGAAGCAGGGACCCCCTCTGTATTGTATAAACTTGTGTTTCAGATTCAACTGTTTTTTTTTTTCTTTTTTACTTGGTCTGCTCTTTTTTTCCCACTACACCAAACCTCTTTTGCCAAAAATAGCCGATCTACAAGCTCACAACGCCTCGCAGCGCGAGGCGTTGTGAGCTTGTAGATCTGCTATTTTTTGGCTAAAGTTCTCCTGCAGAATAGGGATGCTAGGGTTCAAGTCACACAAAGATTTGGCTGTCCTGTAGTAACTCTGAGGACCACCTAGGGGTCCCGGGCCCCCCGTTGAAGACCCCTGGTCTAGTTACTTACCTCTTGGCTTTAAAAACAAACCCTTAAACCCTATACTATGTCTTAAGACAAACGTAGCAAAAACAAAATAGCCAATCTTTTGAGCTTGTAGATCGGCAATTATCTTGCCATTTATAAACCTGTATTTATTCATTGGATTTCTTGAATCGTTTTTGGGGCGGTGTAACCGCCCCCTATAAGTGAGGTTTGGACACTGACCAATCCTGCACCGTGATTGGCCAATAGTCTACAACGCAGTCTACAACGCTAACCCTTCCACAGTCAATGCAAATCTATACTTTTGCAAAGTCAGCCAATCACATTACAGCTAGTGTCATCACCACTAGCTGTAATGTGATTGGCTGACTTTGCAAATTCAGGACTGTGATTGGCTAGCGAAACACATGACACATGTGAAGCCCTATGAATAGCAGTATGGACTTAAAAAAAACAATTTCATGTTTTTTTTAAGTGAGTCATGTTGTGATGACCACACACCGCCCACTTCACACTGGGTGTGACTTTTTTTTACCAAATGTTTAAGGTTTTCGCAGGCAATAAACTGTGAAAGAGGATGTTGTGTCGCCTATAAATGAACGGCGTGCCCAAAATAGGGACGATGGCGGCTTTGAAAGTGTTTAATGAAGTCGTCATCCTATCCGTCCTGTCGGAGGGCGAAGCATTTGCATTCGCTCGCTATATAAGGTAACATCTGAAAGGAGAGAGAGGGAGAGAGAGAGGCGGTGTGTGTGTGTGTGTGGCTTTGTTCTATTTTTAAACTTACAGAGAGAGAGAGAGAGAGAGAGAGAGAGAGGGGGAGAGAGAGAGAGAGAGAGGGGGAGAGGGAGAGATGAGGAAAGTATAGTATAGCATATCGTCTCTGTCTGGTGGAAACCTTATATGTCCAAAAGTGTTACCTTTCAGGATTCAAATTCAAAGACATCAAAAGTAGCAGATCTACAAGCGGCGCGTTTCGATTGATGCCTTGTGCGTGACGCCAGGTAGGGCGTTAAAGGGATAGTTCACCCCCAAAGTGACTTTTTTTCTATGGATCAGTCACCCCATGGAGACTTGAATTCATGGATATTTTTTGTTTTTTGTCGCATTCCAATAATTTGATGACCGGCAGCGGTTCCGGTAGGAGACACAAAGAGTCTCCTTTGTGTCTCCTACAGATGTGTGCAATAGAACTGGGCGATATATGACTTCCAATAAATACAAGTAAGACGCGCGAACGCTGGAAGCGAACGCAGCTCGAAAATAACAATAAGAAGAATAGAAAGGAAAGAGCAATTACTTGCCATCCGGCCTGAAATATGCACAAATGACATGGAATTCTTAGATATCCCAATAGATGAACTCGTGTAGATGCTTGTAGATGTGTTATTTTTGACTGTCGCTGCTATATTTTTCTCAGAGGAGTGTAATTAGTCACCCAGGAGCACAGGCGAATTTCAGCCACACTGTAGTGCATGCAGGCAATGACAGCGTGACTCACATGGGGGCAGCCAATGAGAGCGTGAGTGACATGGGGGCGCGGCTGCACACATACTGCACACAGACAGACACACAAGCCGAGCCGAGTGTCATAGTATGCTCCACTTGGTCGGGGCCTCCTTCCGCGTTCGCAATCACCATTTTCTAATATCACCCGCATTCCATAGTGGGGAAAAAATACG
>NC_139961.1:8677262-8682262 GCF_963454915.1 Gymnoscopelus microlampas | reverse complement strand
GGAAGAAGTAGTAGCAATACCACAATATCAAAATACTGTTACTGTTACAAGTAAAAGGCCTGTGTTCAAAATGTTACTTGAGTAAAAGTACAAAAGTATTGGCTTCGAAATATGCTTAGAGTACCAAAAGTAAATGTACTAAAATGTTTGAAAATAGACAATCTACAAGCTCACGACAAGTCGCGATGCAACGCGTTGTGAGCTTGTAGATCGGCTATTTTCAAATAGCCTATGTATGAAATAGGGCTAAAGTGGTTAATGTATGTTTTATAATGTAATAATGTATATCTGCAAAGTAACTAGTAACTAACGTTTTCAAATAATTGTAGTGGAGCAAAGTGGATACAAAGTGGATACAATATTTGCCTCTGAGATGTAGTGGAGTAAAAGTATTGAAAATTGGAAATACTCCAGTAAAGTAATAAATACCTCAAAATTGTACTTTAGTACAGTACTTGAGTAAATGTACTTAGTTACTTTACTCCGTTGGAGTTTGGCGGACATTATTAAAAAATGACACACAGATGAATTCAGGGATTGACCAATCAGAATCAAGCATTCAACCAAGCCGTGCATTTGATAATAATCTCTCTCTCTCCCTCTCTCTCCCTCCCTCCCTGTAGATCCTAGCTTCTCATTGGCTCTGGCCTCGGTGGTGAGTCCCACGGTGACGGCTGAGCCCACGGAGCTGGCGTGTCACGTGACCAACGTTACCCACCTGCCCCCGGGGGGGCGGCTGGGCGTGGCCTGGGAGCACACCTCACTTCCTGGTGAGGAAGTTAATGCCTATCGCCCTACACTAAATTATCTTCGCTGAAAATGGCGAAGCTAATTAGTGTGTGTGTGTTTCGTTTGTTTGTTCGTTCTTTCTTTCACTCTTTTTCTTTTGTTAATTAATTCGCTCTTTAACCCATTAACTCTTTGACTGCCAGAGTATTTTCATAATGTACTCGCCCAGTGCCAAGCGATTTTCGTGTTTTTAGTAGTTTTAAAGGACGACTTCACCACTTTTCAACATATCTTCATATAATAGGTCCTCACTAATGCTCATGATAAAATGGTAAAAAAAAAATCTAATCAGTCTGTCTCTCAGAGGAGGGCTGTAGACAGTTCAGAAACCCGTCTACCAGTGACATCATCGATGGGGAATCCAAGCTAATAGAAACTGCAGGCTTTGTATTCCTGGAAAGTTGCAATACAATAATAGATCCCATTGTTCTCGCCTTAATAAAAATCGGAATAATTTTTTAAAAATCTTTTTGGGAAAAAAAATCCTGCCTAACGATGATGTCACTGGTAGACGGGTTTCTGGACTGTCCACAGCCCTCCTATGAGACACAGACCAAGTAGAGAAAAATGGTATCATTTTATCATGAGCATTGGTGAGGACCTATTATATGAAGATAGGTTGAAAAGTGGTGAAGTCGTCCTTTAAGTAGTTTTAAAGTTGTCATAAAATGTTACATCCATATTTATCGATCGATTCACCGTGTGTTTCCGGAGCTAGGAGTCTACTGACTATTGCTCCGGAAGCAAAACATTGCATCCGGAGCTAGTGTCGCCTTCGCTACAGGCCGTTGCAAAACACGCGTCTCCTCGGAAAAATTGACAACAAAAAAAAAGAACAGAGATACAGGCGAAAGAAAAAAAAACTACAAACATGGAGTCGACGGGAACGGAATGACGTCAAATCCATTATTTCCGTATCCGTTTGTGCTACAGTTTTACTGCTCCCTTCGGATTCAAGCACAGACCGTGACGGTCTATAAAACAACATTAAGTCAAAACTCTGGATTTCTCGTTCTGGCACTGAGGGCATTCAGGAAAAACTCGGGATAACTCGGGGCTTGGCACTGAGAGAGTTGGAATGCATCTGTGTGACTTTACATTTCTTTGGCTATTCAAAAATAGCAGATATACAAGCTCATAGCGCGGCACCGAGTGCCGCGCTATGAGCTTGTAGATCTGCTATTTTTGAAACTTTTTTTTTTTTTGTCTTGAACATTTCTTTTTTTTTATGTTCCAAAAACTGTTAGGATTTAGATTTTTTTTTAAGGATCGCCTCAGGTCTTAAAGGGTTAATATACTCACTCATTCACCCACCATTTCCTTAATTCACTCATTCACTCACTCACTCTTTAATTTACTCACTCATTCACCCACCATTTTGTTAATTCTCTCTCTTTCCCCCCCCCCTCTCTCTAGGGGGCGGAGACCCTCAGACCCCTCATCCCATTGGCTCCCTGGACGCCAACGGTAACCTGGTGCCCGGACCGCTGTACTCTGATAGGCTGAAGAGCGGGGTGATGTCACTGACCAGGGTGGAGCCCAACACCTTCAAACTGCGCTTCCTTCAAACGCAGGTACGTTATGTGACAAGCGCGCACAATAGCAGATCTACAAGCTCACACAACGTGGTGTGATATGCTGTATTAACACATTGCCTGCCAAGATCGAGTTAACTCGATTTTAGCAAAAAAATATTTTTTCAAAAAAAAAAAAGATATATATATATATATTTTTTACTTTAAAAAAAAAAAATTTGATCCAAAGACCAAGAAGATATGAATTTTCGAAGATCTTTACTCTCATCCACTTCCTTGTTAACTTAAAACTTTAAAATTTTGTATCTCGGCTCCTGAGTACTTTTTTTTTTTTCATTGAAAAATCTCTGGCATGAATAACAATAGGCAGTGAAAATAATTCAGGCAGTCAATGTGTTAATGCCATGGTGTGACGTCGTACAGAATGACAAACAGTTGGTTATTCGCCCCAAAGAGGTCTCTTCAACGGGGTCCGGTGACTCCCAAGTGTCGTTGAAGAGGTTCCAGGGGGTCCTCAGCTAAATGTGTTATTATACCGTAGCATAAAAAACGTTTTTTACCAATTTAACCCTATTTTATGTCAGGTATTAGAAAATAGCTGATCTACAAGCCACTATGCGACGCGATGTGGGCTTGAGTTGAGTGGCCACTGTTTTTGAAAATTGTGGAACAATACGTGTTATTGTTAAAGGTAGGGTAAGTGATTTTCTTTGGTTAAAATAAGTGTTAAATAGCTCTATATTCTGATAGTACTCATTGCTATAGAGTGTTTGTTCAGTAACAGGAGTCTCTATGTCTCTCCAGCTTTTTATTAAACAGAAAATGCATTTTCAGGTCAGGATACTAATTGTATCCAATCAGCATAGAGAATTCGGTCAGGATACGGATTGAACAAGTGAAAATGAAAATAATGACACAAAGAAATTGGAACTGGAACACTATAAAACATGAAGCTGATAAATTGATACTCTCTTCTGATTGGCTGAAATTTTCATCTACCTGAACATTTTTTTCCTGTTTAATAAAGAGCTGGAGAGACATGGAGACTCCTGTTGCTGAACAAACACTCTGTAGCAATGATTACTATCACGATATAGATCTATTTAACACTGTTGCTGAACAAACACTCTATAGCAATAATTACTATCACAATATACAGCTTTAACCTTTTAACAAAAACGTTTTGTTTTAATAAAAAAAAGATATCACTTACCCTACCTTTTTAAAGGTAATGTTGAGATGGACAATATTATGGGGACAGAGCATTCTGGGTGCATCTGCACGTGGGCATCGCTCACTATCTCTCCCATCTGTGTGTGTGTGTGTGTGTGTGTGTGTGTGTGTGTGTGTGTGTGTGTGTCCTAGGAGGTAGACATGGGCCAGTACGTGTGCAGTGTGAGCTCCTGGATCCCCAACAAGCTGGGCGACATGGTGAAGACAGCCGAGTACCAGAGCACAGACCTCACTGTCCGCTGGGAGCCCAAACGTAAGAGTCCTCTGTTCTGTTGTGTACTTTATGTAGTACAGTGGACCCCCTCCCCAGGGTTCTCTTGGGGGGGGGGGTCCCCAGCAAAATGTGTTAATACAGCATCACAATCATTTGAACCACTTTATCCATTTATAAAAATAGCAGATCTACAAGCTTTGTGCGCAATTTTTTTAACTTTTTTTTTTTTTCCGTCAAAGTGTTTGAAAAAGGTTGAATAATTTAGATTCTGGGGGTCCCTGGGACAAAACATTCTCAGATGGGGGGGGGTCCGCGGCCAAAAACGTATTCATTTGGGGGCCCTTGGCACGAAAACGTTTTAGAACCACTGCTGTAGTCTCCACCCCCCCATAACCTTAATGTTAGGGAACCAAATGGTCCGTATACTCTTGAGAGTGTACAAATGGAGCGGGTCCATTTGGTTCCATTTGTACACTTTCAAGAGGGGGTCCGTGTGCTAATGCTTGCCAAACTAGGGGTCCTTGAAATGAAAGTTTGAGAGTTAAACCCTCTACTATTGAAACAGGCTCTGTGCTTGGCCTACTCTAGTCATCTCTTAAGCCATTGAGACCGGGCGGGAACGCATCTGTGTGTCATTTTTAGATTCCTTTGGCTATTCAAAAATAGCAGATCTACTTGTAGATCTGCTATTTTTGAAAGACCGTGAACATTTTTTATTTTTATTTTTTTAAAGCGAACAAAGCAACTCAAATCTTATTGCTTCTGGGGATTCTACAAATGTCTTCTAAATCCTAACAGTTTTCTTTTTTTTGTTTTTACTTTATGTTGCTATATATATCAGTGGTTCTTAAACATTTAAACATGTCAAGGACCTCCCAAAATGATACGTATTTGGCCGTGGACCCCCATCAGAAAATGTTTTGTTCCAGGGAAGCAAAGATTTGAGTTAAAATTGTATTCAAAGATTTGCACACATTTTCAAGATTTCTTTCAAAGAAATAGCAGATCTACAAGCTCATAGCGCGGCACTCGGTGCCGCGCTATGAGCTTGTATATCTGCTATTTTTGAATAGCCCAAAGAAATCTTAAAATGACACAGATTCTTTCCCGGACTAAGTGGGTTAAGCCAGAAATAGCCCGACTTCTACAACTCTAGGTTCAAGGTTGTGTTGCATTGATACACCGTGTGTTCAGGTACATAAGAGTAAAACTGACTCTTTTTTTTTTGT
>NC_139961.1:8668571-8674562 GCF_963454915.1 Gymnoscopelus microlampas | reverse complement strand
GAACTATACAGTATCAGTAATGTTTGGAACTATACAGTAATGTTTGGAACTAAACAGTAATGTTTGGAACTATACAGTAATGTTTGGAACTATTCAGTATCAGTAATGTTTGGAACTATACAGTAATGTTTGGAACTATTCAGTATCAGTAATGTTTGGAACTATACAGTAATGTTTGGAACTAAACAGTAATGTTTGGAACAGTGGTTCACACACTTTTTCATGTCAAGGGCGCCCAAAATGATATGTATTTGGCCGCGGACCCCCATCTCAAAATATGTTGTTCCAGGGACCCCCCCAGAAGCAAAGATTTGAGTTACAAATGTTCGCTTAAAGAATATATATATATATTCAAAGGCTTGCACAAAGTTTCACGATTTAAAAAAAATAGCAGATCTACAAGCTCATAGTGCGGCACTCGGTGCCGCACTATGAGCTTGTATATGCTATTTGAATAGCCCAAAGTATAAAAGGTTAAAATGATTGTGATGCTATATTAACACATTTTGCTGGGGACCCCCTGGCTGGACGTCCCCCCCAAGGACCCCTGGGGGTCCCCGGACCCCCAGCGATCAGACAGATTCATTGATCGACTGATATGATTGGTTCCCCAGGTCCCACTCTGAGCGCGGTGGCCGCGCGCGTCCGCGAGGCCTCGGTGGGCGGGGCCACGTTCGAGATGAGCTGCAAGGTGACCACGGCCCACCTGGCCGAGGCGGGCTACTCCGTCCTCGTCCAATCGCAGGAGGGCCTGGAGGGCGCGGCGCGGACCACCATGAGCCTCAGTCCGGATAACGTCCTGCAGCTGGGAGACGCCACGGACCCTAACAGGAGGTACGCACGCGACACGACACGCATGCACGCGCACACACGCACACGCACACGCACACGCACACACGCACACGCACACACACACACCAGTGTTACTTTTGACAGCAAATGTTGATGTAGTCGTGAATGTTGAAAGAACATGGTGAATTATTTTGAGTTAAATTCCATTTAGTTTTAGTCATATTTTAGTCATCTGCAATGTTTTATTTCTTTTTGTTTAGTTTTAGTGCAGTGGTTTTCAACCAGTGGTCCGGGGACCACCCGTGGTCCTTGAGGGAGTATCAGGGGGTCCCCAGCTAAATTAGTTAACATAGCGTTACAATCATTTTTAACCACTTAGCTTTGGCTATTCAAAAGTAGCAGATCTACAAGCTCATAGCGCGGCACTGAGCTTGTAGATCTGCTATTTTTGAAAAACCTTGAAAAAGTGTGCATATCTTTCAATATTTGTATTTTTTTTAAGCGAAAATGAACTGATATCTTTGCTTCTGGGGGTCCCTGGCACAAAACATTTTCAAATGGGGGTCCGCGGCTAAATGTATATCAATTTAGGGGTCCTTGGCATGAAAAAGGTTGAAAACCACTGTTTTAGTGGACTAAATATACATAAGATTTTGGTCTACTAAATCTACTGTTGATTTAGTCGACTAACATTCAACATTCAGTATTCATTTATACTGAGCTTGTAGATCGGCTATTTTCGGAGCCTGAAAACCCACATCGAACCAAGCATAAAATGACTTGTCTTAGTTCTACTGGATCTCTTCTCCACTCGTCCCTCCCTGACGTTTTAGTCTACTTTGTATTTGTTGACCAACTCATTATATCTAGTCATAGTTTTAGTCGTTATAGCTTAGTTTTTGCTAGTTTTTCGTCAGTGAAAAAAGGTGGTCGAGGAACATTTTCCGTCATAGTTTCAGTCGACAAAATGAACACTGATACACATGAGGACGTCAGCATTTTAGGATGTGAGTGTGTGCGCTGTTTCTTCAATTACTTTAATTAATTGTAGCTTTGCCGAAAATAGCTTGTGGATCTTGTAGAGCTGCTATTTTCGGTTCATGACACCGACACGCACAACAAAACATGAATCAGGCAAAACTCCAAACCCTTAAACCGAACTCTAAATGACTGATATTAAAGGTAGGGTAAAGTGATTGTCTTTGGTTGACATACGTGTTAAATAGCTCTATATATTCTGATAGTAATCATTGCTATAGAGTGTTTGTTCAGTAACAGCAGATCTGTAGGGCATAGACTTGTAGATCTACAAGCTCACACCGATCTAAAAGCTCACAAGCTCGCGGAGCTTGTAGATCGACTATTTATTTTTGTTGTTGCATCTTTCTTATATTATTTGACAATTTGGCCACTATTTGACCAGTTTTTATAGTACAGTTTGTTGGTTAATTTTGATGCAGTAATTGTCTTTTTTTCATTAATTTATTTCCATTTTAAAACGGTTCTTAAATTGCCACTTCACTGTCATCTGGGGACCCCCCCCCCCCCCCCCCCCCCGACCCCTCTGAGGGTCCCGACCCACAGGTTGAGAAACACTACTGTACACAGTAAGTGTATTTACATCTCTCTGAGGGACTACATTATGTAGTCCCTCACTAAAATAGAATCTCACGGTCACAGCCCGGGACCCTCTTCCCCTTTCCTGTGCTTCTATACCTTCCTGTCTAATAAAGCTGGACGTCCCCTTTTCTCTCTTTCCCTCTTTTTTTAAAGCCTTTTCACAATGGGGGGGAGGGGGGGGGGGGTCCTATTTAGGGAACCCCTGGGTTAGGTAAAGCTATAGAAAGATAAATAACTTGCTTGTGAGAACTGAAAAGTCACCACAATCGTGTAGTGATACCAGTGTGTGTGTGTGTGTGTGTGTGTGTGTGTGTGTGTGTGTGTGTGTGTGTGTGTGTGTGTGTGTGTGTGTGTGTGTGTGTGTGTGTGTGTGTGTGTGTGTGTGTGTGTGTGTGTGTGTGTGTGTGTGTGCGTGTAATGTTCCCACAAGTGTAGCAGAAGTTGATAAATATACATTATAAGGTCCATTTTCCTGGTCCTCCCAAGATAAATGGTTGTTTTATGGTAAAACAATATCTTTCAATTTAGGCGTACGATAAGAAAAGTTTCATGTTGGGTTTAGGTTTTCTTCAGGTAAAAAAAAAAACAAAAAAAAACATTTTAGTACTTTTACTTTTGGTACTTTAAGTATATTGATGCCAATACTTTTGTACTTCTACTCAAGTAACATTTTGAACAACAGGCCTTTTACAGTACTTGTAATGGAGTACCTCTACATTATGTTATTGAAAACATTTCAGTACTTCTTCCACCACTGACACACACACACACACACACACACACACACACACACACACACACACACACACATAGATATAGATGACATTGTGTGGTTGCCATGTCCTCTCCAGAGACAGCCTGGTTCTGAGTAAATCGGGTCCCATGGAGTTCCGCTTCCGGCTGGCCGGGGTGCAGCTCTCTGACCGCGGCTTCTACTGGTGTGACATCACAGCCTGGACCAAACAGCAGCCGGGCCAGGCCTGGACCAAGGCCACCAGCGCCCAGTCCAACAAGGTCCAGATAGACTTCCAGGAGAACGGTGAGTTCTACCCGGCAACAACACGTACTTTAACCCATTAAGACCTGAAGCCCGTTCTACACATGTCTCCTAAATCCCAACTGTGTCCTGAAAAACCTTAAAGTTTCTATATCAGTGGTGCTCAATCTTTCCCAAAATGTATTTGGCCGCGGACCCCCGTCTCAAAATGTTCCAGGGGGTCCCAGAAGCAAAGATTTGAGTTAAAAATGTTTGCTTTAAAAATATATACATTCAAGGATTTGCACACATTTTCACGATTTTTCAAAAATAGCAGATCTACAAGCTCATAGCGCGGCACTCGATGCCGCGCTATGAGCTTGTATATCTGCTATTTTTTTAATAGCCCAAAGTGTAAAATAATGCTTTTTTAGCTCAAATCTATAAATGTGCCATGGACCCCCAAAATGTATTTGGCCACGGACCCCTCCGTCTGAAAATGTTTTGTGCCAGGGACCCCCCAGAAGAGAAGATTTTGTGTCAAAACTTTTCAAACACTTTTTTTTTGGGGGGTTTGTTTTTAATGTTCAAAAATAGCAGATGTACAAGCTCGCAGCGTGGCACGTATATTTCTGAGATGCTGTTTTTAGCTTCTCTTTTATACTGCAGTTTGCTCACTTTTTTTCCTTCTTGTCTTAATCTATTCTTCTGTTCTTGTTTGTTGAGTTTTTGAGGTGTGTGTGTGTGTGTGTGTGTGTGTGTGTGTGTGTGTGTGTGTGTGTGTGTGTGTGTGTGTGTGTGTGTGTGTGTGTGTGAGAGAGCGTGAGACTCGCAGGCAGGCATTTCACGGACAGAAATATGTCATGAAATGCGGTACATTTCTGGAAAAAAGAAAGTCCTGATTGATAAGATGACAGATATATTCTTATGTGTAATGGTTGATATAAACCCTGTAGCGAGTTGTGTGTGTTTGAGAGAGAGAGAGAGTGAGAAAGAGAGACAGATCTCACTCATTAAAAGTCATGACTGATATGTGTGGTATTTATAGATGGATGAGTCTGGATAGACATGGTTGTAAACTGCAACTGGCTGACTGAGGCACACATCCACGATTGTTGATTCTTTTAAAAACTGAAACTGAAAATGAAAATGAAAATGAAAATGTGTGCAAATCTTTGAATATACTTTTTTTTTTTTTTAACCCATTGAGACCTGAAGCCGATTCTACATGTCTCCTAAATCCCAACAGTTTTCTGAAAAACGTATGTTTCTATATCAGTGGTGCTCAAACTTTTTCATGTCAAGGACCCCCAAAATGATATGTATTTGGCCGCGGACCCCCATCAAAATATTTTGTTCCAGGGACCCCCAGAAGCAAAGATTTGAGTTAAAAATGTTCGCTTTAAAAATATATATATATTCAAAGATTTGCACACATTTTCACGATTTTTCAAAAATAGCAGATCTACAAGCTCTAGCGCGGCACTCGGTGCCGCGCTATGAGCTTGTAGATCTGCTATTTTTGAATAGCCAAAGTGTAAAATAATGCTTTTTAGCTCAAATCTAAAAATGACACAGTTCCAGTCTTAATAAGCAAGCACTCAAATCTTTGCTTCTGGGGATTCTAATGTCTAAATCCTGTTTTTGTGTTGTTATAATCAGTGGTTCTCACGACCCCCCCCCCCCCCCCCCCCCCCCAAAAAAAAATAGCAGATCTACAGTACACGCTATGAGCTTGTATATCTGCTATTTTTGAATAGCCCAAGAAATCTAAAGTGACACAGATGTGTTCCCGGTCTTAATGGGTTAAACAAAAAAACAAATGGATTTTTTAGATTGCAGCAATGCGTCTCCGTTCTCCAGATGAGTTCGGGCTTGTTGTATAAATCACAGCTTTATTAAAATGAGGCTATAGAATAAATATGAATCATTCATTTGATCTCGCAAGAGGGTGCACGTTTCTCATCACCAACCGGTCCATGTAGAGAAGGAAAGAGACTTTACCTGTGTTTGAATTCAGTTTTATACTGCGTACAACATTACGTTATATTAAAAAAAATAATATGCATTTGTAAATCGATAGATAGGTTCAAAAGGATGGAACCCACGTGGTGTTTCAAACTTTTGGCCAATTCTGACAGCTGTAGTGTGCACGACCGCACGTACCATACGCCCACACAGTGTTCTAATAACGGAACACACGCACACATGCACGGAGATGATCGTGCTCACACATGAATGGACACACGCTTAACACATTGAGTGCCTAGAACGACTTAACTCGTTTTTAGCTTTTCATCACTTGAGTGCCTAGATCGAGTTAACTCGTTTTTAGTAAAAGATTATTATAATTTTTTTTTACTTTTTTTTTTTTTATTTGACCCAAAGACCAAGGAGATATGAATTTTCGAAGATCTTTACTCTCATCCACTTCCTTGTTAACTTAAAACTTTAAAATTTTGTATCTCGGCTCCTGAGTACTTTTTTTTTCCCATTGAAAAATCTCTGGCATGAATAACAATAGGCAGTGAAAATAATTCAGGCAGTCAATGTGTTAATAGATGACCCCCACACACACACACACACACACACACACACACACA
>NC_139961.1:8661071-8663571 GCF_963454915.1 Gymnoscopelus microlampas | reverse complement strand
GACATAGTGTCCGCTGTAGATTCATAACCATATAGAAGCAGCACAGAGGGAAGTGATCCAACTCCAGTCTGGATCCACAGTACTTCCTGCATTTGTAAAGGAAAAGCAACAAAGGCTTGATTAAGCGACATTACGCGAGAGGGTGTGTTTGACCGTGAGCGTTGGCACGACAGCGATGCGGTCAGGAACGAGGCGGCCGGGTTTCCACAAGCGTGCTATTTCACCCAATCAGATTGCTTGGTCGGAACTACCTGTTGTATAATAATGAAATGGCTAATGGAAAAAAAGAACTAACACAAGTTCAAATCAACAGGAATCAACAGAGATGGAGAGGAGATGAATGTTGTTGCTAAACAAATACACACACACACACACACACACATTACAATCCGGCGCGTCATGACGCGTTGTGAGCTTGTACCTCTGCTATTTTGAACTTTTTTTTCATTAGACCTGTTACACCTATACGTTGTTATACCTTTTCAAGTTGGCAACATCATTGTAGTTGTTAGTTGCTATATTATATCGCTGTTTGGGTGATGTTTGGACAAAATCTGTAGGAGTACTTTCAACGAATCAGTTTTACGAAAATTGGCCTCCTGGTGGCGCTATGACAGGCCCATGTGAAGAATTTGGGGCAGAGGTTCTGCTCTGGCATCCAGGGAAGTGTGTGTGTGTGTGTGTGTGTGTGTGTGTGTGTGTGTGTGTGTGTGTGTGTGTGTGTGTGTGTGTGTGTGTGTGTGTGTGTGTGTGTGTGTGTGTGTGTGTGTGTGTGTGTGTGTGTGTGTGTGTGTGTGTGCACAGTTTCGCTGCCATCATGCCAACGGTGCCGGAGATTAGCTGTTCACAGACGGACGGACAGACAGGGTGCAAAACATAGTGTCTCGGCCATGCCTTTCGGCCTGGTGGAGACAAACAGTACAGTAAGAGCATAAAACAGTCAGTGCACCATCGACTGAAGCAATCCAAATGTGACAGTACATGAACTATCATCATGTGATATGAATGACGTGGTGGTATTGCATTGGCACAGACTGGCATACTCACCGATACCGATACCAGCATTTTTCAGACACCGGTAACAACTCTATTTAGAATCCCCCTATAAAGCCCATACTGTGGGTGCTGGCAGCTGACAACGAGTGTCTTTTCTTCTGCTGTCACTGTGACTCACGTCCATTCAACATCCAACTATGCTGACTCACTGTGGTGCTGTTTACAGGTAAATGATTGCTAACCAGCCAAGCTCCTACTCTGACTGTTCAGAGTGTTGCATTTATACTCCTGAGGGCTATATACAGTGGTGGGAAAAGTACTCAAATGTTTTACTCAAGTAAAAGTACCAATACCACAATATAAAAATACTCTGTTACTAGTAAAAAAAAAAAAAAGCCTGTGTTCAGAATGTTACTTGAGTAGAAGTACAAAGGTATTGGCATCAAAATATACTTAAAGTAACAAAAGTAAAAGTACTAAAATGTTTGAAAATAGCAGATCTACAAGCTCACAACGCGTCGCGATGCGACGCGTTGTGAGCTTGTAGATCGGCTGTTTTCAAATAGCCGAGGTATAAAATAGGGCTGAAGTGTTTAATGTATGTTTTGTAGTATAATGATTTATATTTCCAGAGTAACTAGTAACTAAAGTTTTCGAATAATTGTAAAAGTACAATAGTTTCCTCTGAGATGTAGTGGTGTAGATGTAAAAGTATTGAAAATTGGAAATACTTAAGTAAATGTACTTAGTTACTTTACACCACCGTTTGCAGGTAAATGATTGCTAACCAGCCGAGCTCCTACACTGACTGTACGGAGTGTTGCATTTACTCTTGAGGGTTGTATAGTTAACCAACGGGGTCCATTTGGTTACGTATGTATCTCTCAGAGCTACATGAACACTGAGGATTTGGCTGTGTATGCAAATAACACCGTTTTGTGTTCAGTCGATGGGCCGACCTCAACGTTAATCCATTCTTTCCTGTATTAACCGGTTCAAACCGGGAACGCATCCGTGTAACCACTTTAACCAATATGTTATACTTTGGCTATTTAAAAATAGCAGATCTACAAGCACAGAGTGCCGTGCTATGAGCTTGTACAGTAGATCTGCTATATATATTTTTTTTAATCGTGAACATTTTTGCAAATCTTTGAATATATATATATATATTTTTTTTTAAACAAACATTTTTAACTCAAATCTTTGCTTCTGGGGGTCCCTGGAACAACACATTTTGAGATGGGGGTCCGCGGCCAAATGCATATAATTTTGGGTGTCCTTGACATGGAAAAAGATTGAGAACCACTGACATATCAAACATAGGTTTTTCATAAAACTGTTAGTATTTAGAAGGCCTTTTTCAGAATGGGCTTCAGGTCATAATGGGTTAAGTTGAAATAAAACACAGTGAATAGGCCGGCCCGCCTGCCCTCACAATAAAAGGCGCTGTGTCATTGAGTCTCACACTCATCCTGTCTTCCTGTCTTTTCCAGGATGTGTT
>NC_139961.1:8608571-8656071 GCF_963454915.1 Gymnoscopelus microlampas | reverse complement strand
GTCGACTAAATCTACAGTTGATTTTAGTCGACTAACAGCTCCTCTCCTCTCCTCTCCTCTCCTCTCCTCTCCTCTCCTCTTCTCTCCTCTCCTCTCCTCTCCTCTCCTCTCCTCTCCTCTCCTCTCCTCTCCTCTCCTCTCCTCTCCTCTCCTCTCCTCTCCTCTCCTCTCCTCTCCTCAGTAAACTGGAGCCCACTGTACCAAATTACCCAGCTGTCTTTGCAGGGCCGACAGGCAGCCGTTAATTAGTCCATCTTATGCTCCATTAGTCAGAGAGAGAGAGAGAGAGAGAGAGAAGGGCGTAGTAAACAGGAAAGAAAAGTAGAGAGAGAGAGAGGGGGGGGGGGGGGGGGGGGCCCTTAATAGATGGAGGGAGAGCAGTGGGAGTGAATAGACGGCAATAAAGAGAGTGAATTGAGAGAGAGAGAGTGAAGTAGGAACAGAATGCAAAGACTCGTCTAAATGGGAGAGCGAGGGAACAGAGCAGGGGAGAGAGAGGGAGAGAGAGAGAGAGAGAGAGAGAGGGTGTGAACATGAATGTGAACAAAGTGCTGTTGGAGAGGAAAGAGAGAGAGAGAGAGAGAGATGTTGAAGAGACAGAGTTGCCCTGATTTTGCGAGAGAAATAAGCGACCGCTTGTATGGAAACGAGCCCGAAAGACACGACTATTATGGGGCACCTATGCGCACTTTAAACCTATGATACGTCTTGAAGCTTGTAAAAAAAAATCATGAAACATTTTAGCAAGGACCCCCTAGCTGAGAGAGAGATGAAGCAGGGACCCCCTCTGTATTGTATAAAATTGTGTTTCAGATAAACGTTTGATGCTTTTTTCCCTCTACAACCTATAACTCTTTGCCAAAAAATAGCCGATCTACAAGCTCACAACGCCTCGCAGCGCGAGGCGTTGTGAGCTTGTAGATCGGCTATTTTTTGGCTAAAGTTCTCATCCGAAAAGGGATGCTAGGGTCCAAAAATATATATATATTACAAAGATTTGGCGGACCCCCTGTAGTAACTCTGAGGACCCCCTTAGGGGTCCCGGACCCCCTGTTGAAGACCCCTGAACTACGCTATAGAAACGAGACCAAATAAGCTGGTGGAGTTGCTTGTGTAGCGGTCAATGATTTGGCCCTCATACACTGCGAAACCTCACCGATTGTTTTAACCCATTGAAACCCGAGGCAGGTTCCACAAAATGCCTTCTAAATCAGTTGTTCTCTGAATGTTTTTGTGCCAAGGGCCCCCAAAATGATGATGTATTAGAGGGTGGGAGAGAGAGAGAGAGAGAGAGACGGTGAGTGATAAAACCTAATTCACGTAGGTCGGGTGTAAACTCTGTAGACTTCCCCGTGACGATCCTAAATTACATGAAATGAATCATTTGAAATAAATGATGTGCGTGCACCACGCTGTGAACTGGGATTGTGTCTAGTTTTTTTTTTTTTGGGTGGTGGGGTTGCGGAGAGACCTAAATGGCGGTGTGTGTGTGTGTGTGTGTGTGTGTGCGTGTGTGTGTGTGTGTGTGTGTGTGTGTGTGTGTGTGTGTGTGTGTGTGTGTGTGTGTGTGTGTGTGTGTGTGTGTGTGTGTGTGTGTGTGTGTGTGTGTGTGTGTGTGTGTGTGTGTGTGTGTGTGCACACACAGGGTGATAATCTTCAGCCCATTAAGATTTCCTGTTAACTCTTTAAGCCCGGGAACGCATCTGTGTTGTCATTTTTATATTTCGTTGGGCTGTTCAAAAATAGCAGATCTACAAGCTTCATAGCGCCGGCACTTGAGAAATCATGAAAAGTTGTGCAAATATTTGAACTTCTTTCTCTTTTCTTTTTTTTGGCGGACATTTGTAACTCAAATCTTTGCTTCTGGGGGATCCCGGAACGAAATGTTTGACAAATAGCAGATCTACGAGCTTGTAGATCTGCTATTTTTTTAATTGCCCAAGGAAATCTAAAAATGACACACAGATGCGTTCCCGGTCTCAATGGCTTAACAAGCAAAGAGGAACGTGCGGAGCAACGGAACTTAAAAAGATGAGTTCCATGGAATTGTCTCATTTTTCAATCTGTGCGCCGCGTGGAAGCGCTTAGTGGTTCATTTAGGGACACTAGAATAACAATAAAACCATCTCCGAGCTTAGAAGTCGATGAGATGAGATGTAGGCTAGTCCAGATCAGGTTTTGCTTCGTGAGTCAATTGGACGCTGATATTCAACCGCCTATTAACCCATTGAGACCTGAAGCCGATTCTACATGTCTTCTAAATCCCAACAGTTTTCTGAAAAACGTATGTTTCTATATCAGTGGTGCTCAATCTTTTTCATGCCAAGGACCCCCAAAATTATATGTATTTGGCCGCGGACCCCCATCAAAATATGTTATTCCAGGGACCCCCCAGAAGCAAAGATTTGAGTTAAAAATGTTCACTTTAAAAATATATATATTCAAAGATTTGCACACATTTTCACGAATTTTCAAAAATAGCAGATCTACAAGCTCGTAGCGCGGCACTCGGTGCCGCGCTACGAGCTTGTATATCTGCTATTTTTGAATAGTTAAAGTGTAAAATAATGCTTTTTAGCTCAAATCTAAAAAGGACACAGTTCCAGGTCTTAATGGGTTAAAGGGATAGTTCCACTGATTTGATGACCGGCAGCGGTTTCGGTAGGAGACACAAAGAGTCTCCTTTGTATCTCCTACCGGAACCGCTGCCTACCGGTCCGCTGGTC
Organism: Gymnoscopelus microlampas; assembly: GCF_963454915.1. Classification (NCBI taxonomy): domain Eukaryota; kingdom Metazoa; phylum Chordata; class Actinopteri; order Myctophiformes; family Myctophidae; genus Gymnoscopelus; species Gymnoscopelus microlampas. The sequence continues at coordinate 8,653,345 of NC_139961.1, read as the reverse complement.
ATCAAATTATTGGCTTAGGAATGCGACTAAAAATAAAATAATGTCCATGAATTCAAGTCCCCATGGGGTGACTAATCGATAGGAAAAAAATTTTTTTTTTTATCCAGAGTGACTTGACAGAAATACAAAAGTAGCCAGGGTAAAATCAACCAAATGATTAAGCACAAGAGTCAAAGCCATAGTGCTATTTTAATCCTAAAAGATGACCTGAAGGTAGGACTGGGCAATTCAGCGGAAATATATCGAAACCGATATTTAGACCCAATAAGCGACTTGGTTTCAGGATAGAAGTGAAGTTCCCGTGTGTGAGATACGAGGCACGTTGGGGCTGTCATACTCTGTGGCTCTGTTTCTATCACAACTAACTCACAATGGTGTCTACAAAAGTGTTTAGTATGCCCTGGTAACAGGCAGCACAGGCCTGCTTTATGAGGCAGAGAGAACGAACACACACACACACACACACACACACACACACACACACACACACCACCAGTTTCATTAGGAGCGCTGCTGGTGTTCTCTTCTCACCCTGTTTCTTTGTGTGTGTGTGTGTGTGTGCGTAAAGTGTTTATTGCACATGTGCACATGCACATTTGTGCATATTCATCCATGGAGTGCGTGCGTGGTGTGCGTGCGTGCGTGTGTGCAATGTGCATGTGCGTGTTGTATATTAACATGCGTGCATTCTTTTGTGTGTGTGTGTGTGTGTGTGTGTGTGTGTGTGTGTGTGTGTGTGCGCGCGCGCTTGTGTGGGGGGGAACTGTCCTCCAGGGATTAACCCATTAAGACCTGGAACTGTGTCATTTTTTGATTTGAGCTAAAAAGCATTATTTTACACTTTAGGCTATTCAAAAATAGCAGATATACAAGCTCGTAGCGCGGCACCGAGTGCCGCGCTACGAGCTTGTAGATCTGCTATTTTTGAAAAATCGTGAAAATGTGTGCAAATCTTCTGAATATATATATTTTTAAAGCGAACATTTTTAACTCAGATCTTTGCTTCTGGGGGGTCCCTGGAACAAGATATTTTGATGGGGGTCCGCGGCCAAATACATATCATTTTGGGGGTCCTTGACATGAAAAAGATTGAGCACCACTGATACAGAAACATAAGTTTTTCCGAAAATTGTTGGGATTTAGGAGACATGTATAGAATCGGCTTCAGGTCTCAATGGGTTAATGCAGAGAAATCCAATCAGATTGCCTTCATTTCCACAGACAGCCATTTTACTGTTATTACCTTCCACACATAGACACTCTTCTATCAGCCAATAACACACACACACACACACACACACACACACACACACACACACACACACACACACACACACACACACACACACACACACACACACACACACACACACACACACACACACACACACACACACACTCTCTCTCTCTCTCCTACAGTACCTAGTATAACTTCCTAAAACAATGAGAGTGTGGTACAGTTTGAACATACTTTTAAAGCCCATTAAGACCCCATTCTACAAATGCCTTCTAAATCAGTGTCTCGAACGAGACCCCCAAAATGATATGCATTTGACTGCGGGTAAATGTACGTAGTTACATGTAGTTATTACATCACTGCAAACATGCGTGTGTGTGTGTGTGTGTGTGTGTGTGTGTGTGTGTGTGTGTGTGTGTGTGTGTGTGTGTGTGTGCAGTAGTGGAAAAAGTACTCAAATGTTTTACTCAAGTAAAAGTATCAATACTGCAATGCAGAAGTACTCCGTTACAAGTAAAAGTCCGGAATTAAAAATGTACTTGAGTAAAATTGCAAAAGTATTGGTATGAAAATGTACTTAAAGTACCAAAAGTACTAAGATGTTTGAAAATAGCCTAGGTATAAAATAGGGCTGAAGTGGTTAATGTACGTTATATAATATAATAATTTATATATGCAAAGTAACTGGTAACTAAAGTTTTCAAATAATTGTAGTGGAGTAAAAGTAAGTAAATGTACTTAGTTACTTTACACCACTGTGTGTGTGTGTGTGTGTGTGGTCAGTGGTCAGTGGACCCTCGCGCTCGCTCTCCCTCGTGTCACTTCCTGTCCAGCCCCTGGTTTTGGACGGAGCGCTCCGCCGGTCGAGTCCACAGACGCCCTCCCTGACCCTCTCTTCCTCCGCTGTCCCATCCTATCTTCGTCATCGTCATCCTCACCCTCCATGTAGCCAGTATGAACACAGTGGCGTTGGTCCTCGCTCACATTTCTATTCCGAACTGGCCCTCTAGAACATTGGTTCTCAAAGTGGGGTCCGGGGACCCCCAGGGGTACTTGAGGGGGTTCCAGGGGGTCCCCAGCTAAATGATGGATAGGAACCAAATGGACCCTTATGGGTCTGTAACTCTGAGAGTGTACAAATGGAACCAAATGGACCCGTTACACTCTCAGAGTTAAATTAACATTGGTTTTACAATATAAATTGGGGTCCCAGAGATAGAGATGCAATAAAATGGGGGTCCGTAGCCTAATGCATGTCAAACTGGGGGTCCTTGAAATTAAAATTGTTGAGAATCACTGCTAGAGCCGTAAAAATCTTCTCTTATGGGGGTCCCTGGCTTATCTTTTGAAATGGGGGTCCGCGGGCTAATAATGTCAATTTGGGGGTCCTTGACATGAAAAAGTTTGAGAACAGCTGCTCTAGAATCTCCAGTTCAGCGCGTCTCAAAGTGGGGTCCAGGGCAGGGACCCCCAGCTAGGGGTCCATGAGACAATAATTCAACGACCGGGGGGCTGCTCGGCAGAGACTCAATTGAGACTCCGCCGGTCATCAAATTATTGGCTCAGGAATTGCGACAAACAAAAAAATCGCCATGAATTCGAGGCTTCATGGGGTGTGTAATTGATAGAAAATAAGTAATGTTTTGGGTGAACTACTCCTTTAAGCCTTTTAATTATTTAATCTCCAAAAGAGCACATACGTGTTTCTGGAGTGGAGAACTGACGTTGGCTATGAGTTATTAGGTTCACTATTAGCTTCTTAAAGGGATAGTTCACCCCCAAAATAACTTTTTTTTCCTATCGATTAGTCACCCCATGGAGACTTGAATTCATGGATATTTTTTTTTTGTAGGAGACACAAAGAGTCTCCTTTGTGTCTCCTACCGGAACCTCTGCCTACCGGTCCGCTGGTCATCAAATTATTGGCTTAGGAATGCGACAAAAACAAAACAATATCCGTGAATTCAAGTCTCCATGGGGTGACTAATCGATAGGAAAACTTTTTTTTTGTTGGGGTGAACTATCCTTTTTAAATGGATCCAGTAGGTTTGCCCTGCGTCCGCTATAGTGTTTTTTTTCCAAGGATGGCTGGGGAAGAGGAGCACTTGTTTCTCAACTCAACGTCCTGTACAGTGCAGTGTTTTACAACGAATACAGGACTTCATAAATCAGTTGACAATAAGGCCGGTGCTCTGACAGCAAGGCCTTGAGCTTAGCGAGGCGCGCTCCAGACGCATCTAGGTTTGTGTAAGAACTTAGGTTTCTGAGACTCTCACTCTTACTGTGCTAGAAATGCCGCCAATATGTCTTTGTTCCTGTTCGCAATGCAACATTAACTCATTCTTACACTCTTAGAGTCTTAGTTGGGACAGCAAAACTATTCATTCTTACATGTTTAGGGCAGGGGTCTTCAACAGGGGGTCCGGGACCCCTAGGGGGTCCTCAAAGTTACTACAGGGGGTCCCCCAAATCTTTTTGGGATAAGATTATTTTTTTTACATTAACCACTTGAATCCTAGCATCCCTTTTCTGAGGAGAACTTTAGCCAAAAATAGCCGATCTACAAGCTCACAACGCCTCGCTCTGCGAGGCGTTGTGAGCTTGTAGATCGGCTATTTTTGGCAAAGAGTTATAGGTGTAGAGGGAAAAAAGAGCAGCAAAAGTTTATCTGAAACACAATTTTATACAATATAGAGTGGGGTCCCTGCTTCATCTCTCTCTCAGCTAGGGGGTCCTTGACCTGAAAACGTTGAAGACCCCTGGTTTAGGGTCTTAGTTGGGACAGCAAAACTATTCATTCTTACATGTTTAGGGTCTGCTGGGGACAGACAGATGTGTTGAAGACAGCGTGACGCAAAAGCATTTTGAGTTGACAGACACTCTGGGCAAAGAGAAGAGTCTTCAGCCCTCTTAATTAACCACCTAAACCTCAGCATCCGTATAAGCTTTCGCAGGAAAATAGCAGATCGACAAAGCTCACAGGGCTTGTCGATCGGCTATTTTCAAATGATTTTCATACAGTTGGAAACTTGAAATGGGACATTCTGCATGACGAGTACCTTTGGTACTTTAGGTACATGTTGATGCCAATACTTTTGTACTTTTACTAAGTACATTTTGAATTCCTGACTTTTACTTGTAACGTGAGTATTTCCTCATTGCAGTATTGATACTTTTACTTAAGTACAACATATGAGTACTTTTTCCACCACTGGCTCTGTATCACCCAATAATAACTGGACTAAAATGGCGTCTCTCATCCTCTGGCCACAGTGCACACAATGGCCCTCATTTATCAACGCGCAGTCCGAATAATGAGCGTACGGCGAGATCACCGCACCTTTCGGCATTCATCAATATATCCTGACGTGGGCTTCATCCTACTTTACGCTGAGATCTCACGTCTGGTCGAGACCAGTTGTTGACGTTGGCTGCGCCCGTTTATTCCATTCTAGACCTGTGGAGCAGCATTGTCTGACGGTCTGACAGGCATCTGGACACATATATCCACTCCAAAATGTATATCTACACTAATAAATAATCCCTGTGAAAATATAACATTTTATAAAGTAATTTAAACAAACTGCTTTAACAGTCATTCGGTTGCATTGGCTATTTTAAAATAGCAGATCTACAAGCTCACAACGCGACGCGTTGTGAGCTTGTAGATCGGCTATTTTCAAAATATACAGCGCTTCATGCGAACGCATTTTCGGGACTCCCGACGATCATTTCATGGACTACAAACTTACAGTAGCTTGTCCTATGTTATGGCGTTATGTCATAGAGAGTTATGAAGACTACAACCTGGCTGGGTTAAGGATATAAACCCGACGCTCCAATCTCAATCTTATTAACGTGGCGGCACGGAATCACTGCAGCCTGGCCGAGTCTGACTGCTTTATTTTAGTGTAACTTGAACGCGCACTGCTCGGTATGGGGTAAATAAATTAATATACAAACGTATTCCATTCATGGCGATGTGATTGTTATCATAATATGTCATTCATATAGGCTACAAGCCTAAGTGACAAAGATACCGCTGCGGATTACATGAAAAACACAGGCGGGCGTGTGTGTGTGAGAGAGAGAGAGAGAGAGGGGCGTGTGCGTGTGTGACGAGGCGATCGGGGGAAGCTATTTCTTATTGGCTTTTCATGTCTTTGGTCGTATTCTGGTTCGTCTTCATGTCGTCAAATCGGGGCGTTTTGAGAATATTTAAGGGCGTGTTATTTAAATGACGCTCGTTTTCAGACGTGAGATTTATCAAAGCCCCGACCTGATGTACGCTCGGATCAGCTGTTTAGGATCCGTTGATAAATGTGACTTCGACGTTGGTGGTGCACGGCCGAATGTATGGAAAAATATACGCCGGTTTATACGCTGCGTTGATAAATGAGGGCCACTGTGTTTGATGGCTTGAGTTTAAAGTGTGGTGTCAGTATTGGTTTAATATTGGTTAATAAATGATGTGTGTTATTTTTTTTTTCATTTACTGCTTTCTATAGTTTTAACAATTTTTGCGATCTTTTTTACAGTGGGCGGGGGCATTCTGTCCGGTGGCTAAATATGTCTTTTTTTACACAATAACCCGGCGTTTTCTTTATTATTATTTACAGTAGCTCTTCTAGCCCCCAATAACTCACATCTGGCCATCAAAGACCACAGGACCTTTTTTATTGTGTAAAAATGGCATATTTAGCCACCGGACAGAATGCCCCCGCTCACTGTAAAAAAAAATATCATGAAAATTGCTAAAACTATAGAAAGCAGTAAATGAAAAAGAAATAACACACATCATTTATTTACTTTAATTACAAGCTAAAATATAAACCTTGGTTGTAAAAAACCAAAGTTGTCCTTTAAGCAGCGTGGCAATCATCATCAGAGAAACATGTAGGCCTTAAATATTTAAAACAGTAGAGAGAGAGAGAGATGAAAGGAGAGGATGAGAGGGAATCAGAAGTGACTCGGTCCTCTCTTCCGGGTCAGTACACCCCTCTCTTTCTTTCTTTTCCTCTTAATGCTCTTCTCTTCTCTTCTCTTCTCTTTTTTATCTCCTCTTTTTTATCTTCTCTTCCATTCTATTCTTCCTCAAACAGCAGAGAATAATCAAGCACCAACTGTGTGTGTGTGTGTGTGTGTGTGTGTGTGTGCATGTGCGCGTGTGTGCGTGCGTGCGTGCGTGTACTAATAGTCTTTCTCTCTCTGACAGTATAATGAGTAGTAGTTAGAGCATCTCTTATCCCAGCGGGAGTCTCTCTCTCTCTCTCTCTCCCTTCATTGCTCTTATTTGTTTCCCGTTCACTCGCTCTCTTGTCGTTTTTCAAACTCAGTCTCTGAACCTCTTGTTGCTCTCTGATCGTTTGCTTGTCTTTTGTATTGTTTCTCTGTCTGTCTGTCTCTCTCGGTCTCTCTCTCTCTCTCTCTCTCTCTCTCTCTCTCTCTCTCTCTCTCTCTCTCTCTCTCTCTCACTCTGTCTCTCTCTCTCTCTCTCTCTCTCTCTCTCTCTCTCTCTCTCTCTCTCTCTCTCTCTCTCTCTCTCTCTCTCTCTCTCTCTCTCTCTCTCTCTCTCTCTCTCTCTCTCTCTCTCTCTCTCTCACTCTGTCTCTCTCTCTCTCTCTCTCTCTCTCTCTCTCTCTCTCTCTCTAAAACTTAAAAATTCTGTATCTCGGCTCCTGAGTACTTTTTTTTTTTCATTGAAAAAGTCTGGCAGTCTACTGTAGGAAAAAAAAAAATGCTGGCAGCCAATGTGTTAAGTAAAGAATTTGAGTACTTTTTCCACCACTGATGGAAAGTCTTATGTCTCATCAAGGACTGCACAGCAATGTGAAGAAACCTGTAAAGACACTTTTCTGGCAAACCCGCAAATAATTTGACAAAACAAATACAGAAGCGACTGTGCGGCGCGCGTACCGTCCCTACATGAAACTGGATCGAGTGCTGTCAGCGACATTATAAGTACATATTCGTCCCGTCAGCAACAACTGCCCAGCGATGGCGAAGAAAAGGAACTTGAGGGAAGACACCTTCTGACAAAACCACAAATCACTTCACGAGATTTGTCCAGCCGACAGAGAAAAGGAAAGAAAGAAGTGAGATGAGAAGTGAAAAGCGGTGGTGGTGGTTTCCACTGTCTGGTGACGTTACAGCTGAGCAGATCTCGTGGCCAAAACAGCTTAACACATCAACTGCCGGGTATTAATTAATGAATTCATCCGCCACCGCCAGCGTTTTTACCTCATTTTGACGACCCGCGGAGACCCACGGAACCCACCACGAGGACAAGGATGTAAACAAAAGCTGTCTGGGCTCTTCTATCTACCGGATGAACATTTCTTTTAACCGCGATCTTCCGTTCTTTAGATATCGGCAGTTGAATATAGCTTGTTTTCACCAAAAAGACAATCTGGGAAAATAAATCAGAGATAAATGTATTTTTATAAATCTGATAACATTGCAGCGGACCGGGTTATTTATCTTTTTAAATGACGTAATTTCCGGCCTCGCTCACTCGTTCACTCACTCACTCACTCACTCACTCACTCACTCACTGACTGACTGACTCACTCACTGACTCACTCACTCACTCACTCACTCACTCACTCACTCACTCGCTCGCTCACTGACTCACTCACACACTCACTGACTGACTCACTCACTGACTCACTCACTCACTCGCTCGCTCGCTCACTGACTGACTCACTCACACACTCACTGACTGACTCACTCACTGACTCACTCACTCACTCACTCGCTCGCTCACTGACTCACTCACTCACTCACTCACTCACTCACTCACTCACTCACTCACTCACTCACTCACTCACTCACTCACTCAGTTACTCGGAGGTCTAAGCTAAGCTCTAATATATGCGCCAACATTAAAGGCAGGAGTAAAACTAGGTCAAGGACTTTGTTATGCTGTGAAGTTTCCTCTACTTTATGTCACAATGCATTTTAATTGGACAAGTATACCATAACTAACCCTCTCTCTCTCGTTGCTCTCTGATCGTTTGCTTGTCTTTTCTCTCTCTCTCTCTCTCTCTCTCTCTCTCTCTCTCTCTCTCTCTCTCTCTCTCTCTCTCTCTCTCTCTCTCGTTGCTCTCTCCGCTTTACATTGCCAAAGCATACATATAACATAAAACACACAACATAAGTCACAACATTACGTTTACCGAGAGAACAAGTGAATAACATGCATCCTAACTATCTCTCTCTCTCTCTCCCTCTCTCTCTCTCTCTCCAGATGACCTGGCGTATGAGGTGAGTTGGTTGTTCAGTAAGGTGCGTGGCGGGGACTCTAAGACCCAGCTGCTCAGCGTGGATCGTTTCGGGGTGGTCAGGAAGGAGGGCCGTAACTCGTCCAGCGACCTGTTCTTGGAGCGCAGTGACACGCACACCTACGTGCTGAACATCCACGGAACCCAGGACAGGTTGGTGTGTGTGTGTGTGTGTGTGTCACCGCAGTGGTGGAAAGTAACTAAGTACATTTACTTAAGTACTGTACTTAAGTACAATTTTGAGGTATTTGTACTTTACTTGAGTATTTCCAATTTCCAATACTTTTACTTCTACTCCACTACATCTCAGAGGCAAATATTGTACTTTTACTCCATTGCATTTATTTGAAATCTTTAGTTACTAGTTACTTTTCATATGTAAATTATAACATTATAAAACATGCATTAACCAATTTAGCCCTATTTTATACCTAGGCTATTTGAAAATAGCAGATCTACAAGCTCACAACGCGTCGCATCGCGACGCGTTGTGAGCTTGTAGATCGGCTATTTTCAAATATTTAGTACTTTTACTTTTGGTACTTTAAGTACATTTTGATGCCAATACTTTTGTACTTTTACTCAAGTACATTTTGAATCCTGGACTTTTACTTGTAACAGAGTATTTTTATATTGCAGTATTGGTACTTTTACTTAAGTAAAGAATTTGAGTACTTTTTCCACCACTGTGTGTGTGTGTGTGCGATGTCAATGGAATTGTATTTATCGCTCTGGAAATCGTAGCCCACAAAAAAACGTTTTGTCTCTCAACATAAGACTGTTTTGTTTTGTCTTTTTTTCTGGAAATCACATCTAATATCTTCATAATATCAACCCTATGTATGAGGACTAGACTTGTCATTATCGGGAGTTCATTTGCATTGTTTTTGGTCTGCTGTTGGTGTTGCTGTTGTTTAAAGGAGCAGTTCACCCAAAAATGACTTATTTTCTATCAATTGCACACCCTATGAAGCCTTGAATCCATGGATTCTTTTTTGTTTTTGTTGCATTCCTAAGCTAATAATTTGATTTCCAGTCTCCTACCGGCTAATGTATCCGGTAGGAGACACAAAGTAGATTATTTGTGTCTCCTACCGGAAATACACACGGTCATCAAATTATTGTCTTAGGAATGCCACAAAAACAAAAATAAATCCATGAAATCAAGGCTTCATGGGACGTGTAATTGATAGAAATAAGTAATTTTTTGGGTGAACTACTCCTTTAAATGCTTACAAAGTGACAAAATGTCTCTCTTCGTCCCGCCAGCCAACAGTTAGAGGTTGTCTTTCCCCTGTTCGTTTAACCCATTGAGACCTGAAGCCGATTCTACACGTCTCCTAAATCTCAACAGTTTTCTGAAAAACGTGTGTTTCTATATCAGTGGTGCTCAATCTTTTTTCATGTCAAGGACCCCCAAAATGATATGTATTTGGCCGCGGACCCCCATCAAAATATTTTGTTCCAGGGACCCCCCAGAAGCAAAGATTTGAGTTAAAAATGTTCGCTTTAAAATATATATATACAGAAGATTTTCACACGTTTTCACAATTTTTCAAAAATAGCAGATCTACAAGTTCGTAGCGCGGCACTCGGTGCCGCGCTATGAACTTGTAGATCTGCTATTTTTGAATAAGCCAAAGTGTAAAATAATGCTTTTTAGCTCAAATCTAAAAATGACACAGTTCCAGGTCTTAATGGGTTAACTAACTAGTGTCTCCGCCTATAGGCTCTCTCGCTGAGACAGGAGCTCCTTCCATTCAGCTCACTTCTTTTGGTGCTTTGAGTTTTTTTTCAGACTAGGGCAGCAGTGTTAAGACGTGCAACAGGCACATGTCAGTATTGGGCAAGCTACATTACTTATAACATATAATGTCCTGTTATGTTAAGCTACTCTCTGCTCTTCATAAACAAGACTGACATGAAATATCATTTACAGCTTGCCTACCACTATAAAGGTAACGAGTGCATCTGTGTCTGCCTCAGGCGCACTGGGGTTTCAGACCACGGAAGCACGGGCAGTAACTTTAACTCTTAAACTGCCAGGGGTTTTCTAAAACAGTTTGCAGCCTTTGCCAGCAGTTTGCATGGTAAAACATAGGAAAAATGTTATTTATTTCTCTGTTTATTTTTTATTTTTTGAACTTTTTGGAAAATGTTATCTCCTGGTTCTTTGTGAAGAACGGAAAAACGTAAAAACCAAAAAAATAAAGAATCATTTTAGACTTTTTCTTTTGTAAAATGGCAATAGCTAAATTCTCATAAACATTTATAAACGTTTTTGGCAGAAAATGAGTTAAGACCTGGAACGCATCTGTGTCACTTTAGATTTCTTTGGCTATTCAAAAATAGCAGATATACAAGCTCATAGCGTGGCTATGAGCTTGTAGATCTACTATTTTTGAAAAATCTTGATTTCTTTTTTTTTTTTTTTTTTTCAAAAAACTGCTCAGGATTTAGAACGTTTTTAATAATTGCCTCAGGTCTTAATGGGTTATTTAGACACCCAGAGAGCATGCTGGTATAGCGGATTCAAGGGACACACAGGGTACACTGGTGGGGGACATCATGTCAAATTAGAGGCTCTATGCTCAGCAGCCAGTGGTGGGAAAAAAGTACTTGCATCTTTTACCTAAGGACAAATATCAATACTGCAATGTAGAAATACTCTGTTACAAGTAAAAGTCTGGAATTTTTGAGCAATTGATAGAAAATAAATACTTTTTTGGGTGAACTCCTCCTTTAAGTTTCCCAGGGGGACTCTCTACCCATTCAGCTATGACCACCCTAGCCCGAAGGAGGGTCAACTTTTACAAGTTTATGGAAAGCAGTCTTTTTGCAAACACCAAAAATCCGAGAAGTTATCAATTGCACACCCCATGAAGCCTTGAATACATGGATACATTTTGTTTTTTGTCGCAATAATTTGATGCCCGGGTGTATTTCCGGTAGGAGACACAAAGATTCTACTTTGTGTCTCCTACCGGATACATTAGCCGGTAGGTAGTGATAACTGCCATTAAGCTACAAGATTGGAAGGGTTATCATACCAAAATATAAACTAGAGACATGTAGGAAGACAAAAATACAAAAACTTTACGGTCACCTTAGGTCAGGGATGGCAAACTCATTTTAGCTCAGGGGCCACATGGAGGAGGGCCAGAGGGCCTGAGGGCCGGACCGGTACCGGACCGGTACCGGACCGGTAAAATCATGGCATAATAACTAATAATAACAATAACAACAACTTCAGATAGTTTTCTTTGTTTACTTTACTTAGTCTTAGTTAGTACAAGCACATTCCGAAAATGTAAATTTCACAAATAGGGATGGCCAAATGGAGACATTTTATTAACCGTTTACCGGTTAGGCCTTACCGATTAATTAATCGATTACCGTTAAGAAAAAAAATGTGTTTATAAAATACATTTTATTTCAAAGGGCCAAGTCTATACAGTTTGTTTTGTGTCTCCAGCAGAGTTTCTAGTGTCTCTATCTCTCTCTGGAAGAGGTTGCACATGAACTCTGCAGCCGCACTGAGGCGCTCCAACACAGACAATATCAATACAAAGACGAGGAAGAAGAAGAGGAAAGTGGAAGTTACGTGTGGTTGCAGGTGTAGACTTGGCCAAAAAGCAATTAAAACATTTTTGGCAAAAAAAAAAAAAAAAAGAAAAAATGTTTTTTTTTTTTTTTTTTTTAATACTTTGCAAAATCATCTCGCGGGCCGGATTAAACTAGTTAGCAGGCCTGATCCGGCCCGCGGGCCGTATGTTTGACATCCCTGCCTTAGGTGGTACCAATGTGAAAATATCAGTGTTGGCCCCTGGACTATGTAGGTAGGCAATAGCTTAATTCTCAAAAAACGTTTATAAACGTTTTTTGGCAGGCAGAGAGTTAAATGCGGAAGTCTTGCAACCCCAATCGGCAGCGTCACTGTTCCACCGCGGTTCTGAGCGCTTGGTTCAGAGTATGAGGAAGCCATTGCCGACCCCTCATTGGCTGGCCTATAGGGATAAAAAGTGAGAACGTGACGACTAGTTGCAGCGTCTTTTAATTGACAGCTTGTTGCCAAGCTGTAAAAAGTAACTGAGCTTCACTAAACCAGTGGTTCTCAAACTTTTTTGTGCCAAGGACCCCCAAATAGACATTTATTAGCCCGCGGACCCCCATTTGAAAAGATAAGCCAGGGACCCCCATAATAGAAGATTTTTACGGCTCTCTAGCAGTGATTTTCAACCATTTTAATTTCAAAGACCCCCAGTTTGACATGCATTAGGGCTACAGACCCCCCATTTAATGGCATGTATGTCTCTGGGACCCCAATTCATATTGTAAAATCAATGTTAATTTAACTCTGAGAGTGTACAAATGGAACCAAATGGACCCGTTAGGGTCCATTTGGTTCCATTTGTACACTCTCAGAGTTACAGACCCATAAGGGTCCATTTGGTCCCTGTCCATCATTTAGCTGGGGACCCCCTGGAACCCCCTCAAGTACCCCTGGGGGTCCCCGGACCCCACTTTGAGAACCAATGCACTAAACGCTCTCTTTCATAGTTAATTAGTTAAAGTAGAATGATACTTTTGTGTTGGGTTGTGCAGTGACAATGTGTTTTGTTTTGTTTTGTTGTGTTGTACAGTAACAGTGTTGTTTGTTGTTACACAGTGACAGTGGGGAGTACCGTTGCATAGTGACAGTGTGTATCTTTGTGTGTTGTGTTGTTGTACAGTGACAGTGGGGAGTACCATTGCATAGCGACACCCTGGTACCTGTCTGCTTCTACCGGAGCCTGGACGCAAGCTGGAGAACTCTCCTCAACGCCAATATTCATCACCGTCCGGTTCGCTGGTCAGTAGGGTGTGTGTGTGTGTGTGTGCGTGTGCGTGTGCGTGTGTGTGTGTGTGTGTGTGTGTGTGTGTGTGTGTGTGTGTGTGTGTGTGTGTGTGTGTGTGTGTGTGTGTGTGTGTGGGTCTGTGTGCGTGCGTGTGAGAACATGTATTCTTGTATATCGTCTCTGTCGGGTGGAAAACTCATACGTCCAAAACAAGGTTATTATAGTTGACGAAAACTAACGAAATAACTAAAACTAAAATTGAAAAAAACATTTTTGTTAACTGAAATAAATAAAAACTAGAATTTAAAAAAAGAGAGCTAACTGAAACTGTATTGTGTTTACAAAACTAACTGAATAAACGATAGACAAAATGCCCTTAGTTTTCTTTTCTGTTTTTATTACACAATACTTACTCTGGCCCTTTTCAATCCTGCACCTGACTTAAAACTAACTGAATTAGAACAAAAAAATCAACTTCAACTCAAATGTAAAATCCCAAACTATTATAACCTTGGTCCAAAACTGTTACTTTTCAGGATTCAAGTTCAAAAGCATCAAAAGCAGCAGATCTACAAGCTTGACACGAGTCGGCGACTCGTTTCAAGCTTGTAGATCTGCTGCTTTTGATGCTTTTGTGCGACGCTGTAGTATGATCAAGTAGGACATTATTTTATGAAAAAAAAAACTACGGAGATAAGTTATAGTCTCGCCTGTGGAGTAGCTCTATAGCAGTGGTTCTCAACCAGTGGTCCGGGGACCACCAGTGGCCCTTGAAGGGGGTTCCAGGTGGTCCCCAACTAAATGATGGAGAGTTGGAAACCCTCTCTCTCTCTCTCTCATACTGTATATAGTTATGCTCTCTCTCTCTCTTTTACAGTGTGGGACTCTCTGAAGTTGCCTCTATTATATGGAACCTGTGCATCGCTAGGTAACAATTACATTATCTCTTTTTATCTGATAATAAATGAGATGTGATGATGTGTATTTGATCATTGTGTTGTATCATGTTATAATCCTTTATTTTATATTTAAAAAATGTAAATTTACGGTATTATTAGGGAATGGAAGGAATAATGAAATAAATGTAGCAGTATGTGCTTTGGCGTATTAACCCATTAAGACCTGGAACGCATCTGTGTCACTTTAGATTTCTTTGGCTATTCAAAAATAGCAGATATACAAGCTCATAGCGCGGCACCGAGTGCCACGCTATGAGCTTGTAGATCTGCTATTTTTGAAAAATCTTGAAAGAAAAATGTTTTTTCAAAAAACTGTTAGGATTTAGAAATCATTTTTAATTTTTGAAAAAAAAACATTTTTTGAAAAAAAACATTTTTTCATTTTTTTTTTTTTTTTTTTTACCTTCTAAGCACCAGGAGATATCATTTTCCGAAGATTTTGACTCCAATCCACTTTCTGGTTAACTTATGACTTCAAAAGCCTGTATCTCGGCTCCTAAAAAATGGTTAAAAATCCTGACACTCAGTGTACTCTGTTTTTAAAAAAACCTGGCACCCAATGTGTTAAGAATCGCCTCAGGTCTTAATGGGTTAAAAGAATAGTTGACCCAAAAAAATTACTTGAGCCAATAATTTGATGACCGGGTGTATTTCCGGTAGGAGACTCAAAGACACTACTATGAGTCTCCTACCGGACACATTAGCATCTTTACGCCGGTAATCAAATTATTGGCTTAGGACTGCGAGAAAAAAACAAAAAAAATCAATGCTTCATGGGGTGTGTAATTGATAGAAAATAAGTAATTTTTTGGGTGAACTACTCCTTTAATGTTAATGTGTGTGTTGTTAATGTTTGTATTGCGTGTGTGTGTGTGTGTGTGTGTGTGTGTGTGTGTGTGTGTGTGTGTGTGTGTGTGTGTGTCTGTGCGCGTGCATGCGTGCGTGTTTCAGGAGTGGGTCTCTTCTCTCTCATCCTGGGCCTGGTGTGCGCCCAGTGCTGCTGTCGCAACACCACGCACACGCCTCGCTCCCGCAACAAGCTCATGGACCTGGAGATGGACTGACAAAGAGCCCCCCCCGCGCTCACACACGTCAGACACAGCGGGACACGGCACACGCACACACACACACACACACACACACACCCACACCACGGCGCGCAGCACACGCCTGCGGACCATTTCTGGGACTCAAAGTCCTTCCCGGCCAACGGGCGATGGGAGTAGGGCCCCCGAACTGAGCCATCGCCGTGGTGTATGTTTATTTTATTTAGAGAGATTGGGGGGGGTGGGGGGGGGGGGCTTATAACACATAGGAAAAAGAGAGACACTGGGACTTTGTAGTTCTCTGGATTTTAACTCTTCCTTCCACCGGGGATCTGCGGAGCTTCCCCCCCCCCCCCCCATGTGACTTCCTGAAGAAGAAGAAGTGACACTTTCAGCTCATATATTATTAACCCCTTTAAGACCGGGAACGTGTCTGTGTCATTTTAAGATTTCTTTGGCTATTAAAATAAATTAGCAGATATGCGGAGCTATGAGCTTGTAGATCTGCATTTGTGCAAATCTTTGAATAATTTATATATTTTTAAAGAGAACATTTGTAGCTCAAATCTTTGCTTCTGGGGATCCCTGCAACGAAATATTTTACAAATGTTTTCTTAAAAAAAATATATATATATTTGAAGATTTGCACAAATCTTCACGATAAAAAAAAAAAGAAGAAGATCTACAAGCTCTATGAGCTTGTAGATCTGCTATTTTTGAATAGCCCAAAGAAATCTAAACATGACAGAGATGCGTTCCCGGTTGGAATGGGTTAAGATCACAGACTCAATGCAATTATTTTAGGGTGACCGCCTCCCAACCGCCTCCCAACACCACCCCCCCCCGCCCCCCCCACCACCATCACTGACCACTGCCCTGCTCCTTCTGCTCCTGGACAAAGACGTGACGTGAACACTAGAGTATATTAAAGACACCATGTCAGCGACAGAAGGGACGACACTCCCCCCGGTGGGACCTGCCAATGGTCTTACCCCGCTAACTACCGTATACGCCAGTGGTTCTCAAACATTTTTTTTTTTTTTTCCCCAGGGCTCCAATAACTCTCTGAGAGCGTACAAGTGCAGACTTCCACACGCTCTCAGAGTTACAGACCTGTTAAGGGGTCCATTTGGAACCCCCTCCCCCCTCAAGGAACCCTTGAGGGGGTCCCTCCCCTGGACCCCCACTTTGAGAACCGCTGGCCCAAAGACAGGATGTCGGTCACAGAAGTGACGCCACATCCACCCGAGGACGGACTGCCGATGGACTCATCAAATGGAGGCGCACAAGAGGGGCTCGTGATTGCTAAGCCCCCTCATCGCCACTCGCCCTCCGTTTTGCCATTTTGCATCCCCCCCCCCCCTCCGGCGAGCATGCGCGTCTATTGTATTAACGGTGGGACGCAAAATAGCGGCGAGAGAGCGAATTTCATGTACTGTACGTCTTCTGAAATCCTGAGTCTACATATATATATATATATATAACGTCGCTCCACTCGGTCGCTCACGTCGCGGTGGGTTTTCTCTCCGCCGCGACGGCAGAAAACCTCAGGGCGCCCGGTGACAGAGGCGTTTCCTTTTCTACTTCCTGTGTCGGGATTGTGTTGGAAGCGCGGGGACGGGGGGTGGGGCGGGGCGGCTGATTGGAGGAGAGAGCTCTCAGACAAACTGTAACGCCTGGAGGCAACACGGCCGACAAGTGGACGGACGGACGTGAGCGGTGGAGTTTGCGTTATCGTGACGGGAAAGTCGCGGATGTGCTTCACGTGCGGTGATGTGAGGTTTTGCACTACCACTGAAAACCCCCCCGGTTTTCCTCCAACCTTTACAGACGGACGATGTGTTTTTATTTGAGTCTGCTCTTGATTTAACCACTTAAACCCTTTATACGTACTTTGTCGTGCGACGAATAGCGGAAATAGACGATCTACAAGCTCACAACAACGCGTTGTGAACTCATAGATGGGCTGGTTTTCGCTCAAAACCATAGGGACGCTAAGGGTTCATGTGGTTAAATAGCCACATGGAACCTTGATCAGCCTCAAAAGGTGGTGACATCAAGCACTGCTCATTTTCATTCTCCTTTTCAAAAGTGTATTCCTGCTATGCCCTTTGTTTGGCCCAAGGCTAGTGTGTGTGTGTGTGTGTGTGTGTGTGTGTGTGTGTGTGTGTGTGTGTGTGTGTGTGTGTGTGTGTGTGTGTGTGTGTGTGTGTGTGTGTGTGTGTGTGTGTGTGTGTGTGTGTGTGTGTGTGTGTGTGTGTGTGTGTGTGTGTGCGTGCTTGTAAAAAGTATACGTGAACGCTAAGAGTATAATAGTGTGAGATTGCACGTCAGAACTCGCCGTTGGTTAAAGGACAACTTCACCCATTTTCATGAACCCCATGAACCTTCATATATAGTTGGTCCGCACTAATGCTCATGATAACATGGCGCCATTCTTGTCCACTCGGTCTTGTGTCTCGGAGGAGGGCCGTGGACAGTTCAGAACCCCAGCCTACCAGTGACATCATCGATGGGGAATCCAAGCTAATAGAAACTGCAGGTTTTCTATTCCTGGAAAGTTAGCATGCTAGAATGGAAGCCATTGTTGTCACATTAAATCTTTATTAACCCCCCCAAAAAAACAAAACAACTTAATGATGATGTCACTGGTAGGCAGGGTTCTCAACTGTCCACAGCCCTCTGAGACACATACGGAGTAGAGAAGAATTGTACCATATCATCAGGAGCATTAGTGAGGACCAATTATATGTAGATAGGTTGAAAATGGGCGAAGTCTTCCTTTTAAGTTCGTCCCGCACGTGTTGCTTTCCCCCCCATGATGCTGACGTCATGGGGGGTGTTTGTCCCCGGGGGAGTCTGCCTGGAAGAACACACACGGTGACATCAGTGTGTGTGTGTGTGTGTGTGTGTGTGGGGGGTGAAAGTTCACGGGCCTGGATATTGTTCTACCTAACTCCCATCACTCCCAACGTACGCGTCCTGGTTTTGGACACCACTCCATCTGATTAAGACTTGACAACTTGTCCAACTACTAGACATTTACGCAACATTGTCGAACCTTGAGATTTCTGCACAAACCCTGGCGATCCAACCGCAGCCGAAGCGCTGCATCTATGTCAAAATCATACTGATTTATTATTTTCATTGCCTCTTTGTTTTATTGCTCAGTTTCAAGTATATTGCTGACATACACAGTTTTTTTTTTTATTAAATTATTACAAGATATCCGGTTTTAGTCGGCATTTAACTAGACCAGTGGTTCCCAAACTGTGGGGCGCGGTCCCCAAATTATTTTGGAGGGGTCCCATGGTGATTAGCTTAATGTGCAAACGTTGTTTTCTCACCACTACAACAGTAAACAAACCAACATACAGTATAAGTGTGTATACAGGGTATCTGCACATTTCTAAAGTGACAATTTGATGGCTTTTTAAGACCGTTTTAATACCGAATTGGCCACATTGACAAATATTACATAAGAAAGAGGCAAACATTGTGAAAATAGCCGAACTGCGAGGCGCTGTGAGCTTGTAGTTCGGCTATTTTCACAATATTTATCTGTGGAACCGAGTCAAACTAAATGTAATGCCTGCAAATCCAAGTGCTTGTCAGGGTGGGTGGGTGGGGGGAGGGGGGGGGTCCCTACTTCAAATATGATTATTTTGGGGGGGGTCGCTGCCTGAAAAGTTTGGGAACCCTTGGACTAGACAGAAACTACATGCAAGCTCTCTCTCTCTCTCAGCACACAGGCTCCATCGATACGTTATGGTGGAGATAACCTCAGTAGTGATGTGACCGCACCTCCAGCAGCAGTACTGTGAAACACACTGAATAAAGGGATTTAAAATGAGAGTAACGGAGTAGTTCGCCCCAAAAAAGATCTCATTTTCTATCCAGTACACACCCCATGAAGCCTTGAATTCATGGAGATGTTTTAGTTGGGTGAACTACTCCCTTTTAAAGGCGCTGTAAGTGATTATTTATTTTTTGTTAAAAAATCTAATCTATTCTGATAGTAATCATTGCTATGTAGAGTATTCAGTAACGGGGGTCCCCCCCCCGTCTTTCCAGCTTACTGAACAAACACTCTATGGCAACGATTACCATGGGAATATAGAGCTACTTAACACTTACTTTAACAAATAAATGTGAAAAAAAATCACGTACAGCCATCTTTTATGTCCACAGAGCTGAGGGTACTCGCTGGCCCCAACGGGTCAGTTTCCCCAGTTCTGCCGAGTTTCCCACAATGCACTGAGCAAACCTCACATCTGCAGAAATAAACTAGGTTGTGTGTCCATGCGGTTTTGAGCGTTCTGACGTGCGGACAGACACGGGACATGAATGAGTCAAAACTATCCAAATGGTTAAAGGTGTGTGGACTCTGCATGAGCCAAACCATGTGTATCTGTGTTCTCTCCCACCGCCATCTTGCCCCTCCCGCACATTAACCACTTCAACCCTCTATAATTACAATACTGAGTTGATCGGGGGCCGATTTTGTACTTGGTCCGGTCTCTAAAAATCTCTACGCCAAAACCTTGTCGCTGAAAATAGCAGATCTACAAGCTCACAGTGCGTCGCACTGTGAGATTGTAGATCTGCTATTTTCACAGAATGTTCTCCCCAGAATATGGATGCCAGGATACAAGTGGTTAAAACACTTACGTCCCTATTTCCGGGTATGCCGCTGTAGGCGAACATTTCAGGAAACGGAAGATCTACAGTATTAGTACAAAGTTAGCAAGCTCACAATGTGTCGTGAGCTTGTAGATCAGCTATTTTCCCGGAGAGATTTTTATTTGTTTTTATTTTTTAGATTTTTTAAAAATGTTTTTTGTTGGGGGGGTTTAAGTGGTTAATAAAATGAGGGATGCCAAATGATAGGGTTGAGATAATGCACACTGTGAGCAATACTGTTTTTGTTTTATTTGTGAAGTGAGTGTTGGCCTAAATGACGATGATGCAGCAATTAATGCAATGACTTGACACTTTAAACACACTTACACACAGGGACACTCCGTGTGTGTGCGTGTGTGTGTGTGTGTGTGTGTGTGTGTGTGTGTGTGTGTGTGGGGGTGGGTGTGTTTGCATCGTAGTTTGGTGCTTAACACCACAAGGGCCTTCCTGTTGTCACTAACACATGCGTGTGCACACACACACACACACACACACACACACGCACACACACACACACACACACACACACACACACACACACACACAAATCAATACAGATACATACTGCAGACAAGTCACTGCAATGGTCATGCATCCTCGATGTCTGTTTTTAGTTTTTTGTAATTTTATTGTGATGAGATTTTATGATGTTTTTGAATAAATAGATTTGTAAGATGTCTTCATTTTGTGATTCTATAGACGCCGACACGATCATTTTATTGAATAATACTGTGATGAGGGTTTACGCTGTTTTAGAGCAGAGCCCCACTAAATCAGTGTTTCTCAAACTTTTTCATTGCCAAGGACCCCCAAATTGATATGTATTTGGACACGGACCCTCATTTGAAAATGTTTTGTGCCAGGGGACCCCCAGAAGAGAAGATTTGTGTCAAAGAAAATTCAAAATTATTTGAATTTTCGTGGGACAAAGTGACATGCTGTGAGCTTGTATATCTGCTATTTATGAGAACCAACTGTTCTAAACCACTGTTCTAAATCCTATTGAGTTTTCTGAAAAAAAAAAACGTTATGTTGCTGTATACATAGCTACAATGTAAAATGGCATTTCCCGGATTGAATGGGTTAACAAAGACAGAGTCGTGGTCCTTCATCTGAGACTTGTGACAAATTGCAGGCCAGGTTCCTCCTGGTCTGGGCGGGCCATCAGTCAGCCTCCTCTCTGCTTTCAAACATCTGAAAAAGAAAAGAAACCGCTTCAAAAATCATTCTAGCAAAAATGTAAAAATCGTTGTTCTTCTCTTTGTGTTGCTTTCCTCTTCCCCTCCTCTGTTCTTCTGAGGACGTGTGTGTGTGTGTGTGTGTGTGTGTGTGTGTGTGTGTGTGTGTGTGTGTTTCTGTTCAATCCTCGTTGCTCTTTTCTCTCACTCTGTCTATCCCTATCTCTTTCATTCGTACGCCTCCGGCAGGCAGCAGGCCTTATGTTTGAGGGTTTATCCGTAGGCACATGCAGTACCAGTGGCGTGCACAGACATTTTGAGGGGCAGGTGCTCAAGTAAATTATACTTTTTTTTGTTTACTTGGTCTGCTCTTTTTTCCCTCTACACCTATACCTCTTTGCCAAAAATAGCCGAGGCGTTGTGAGCTTGTAGATCTGCTATTTTTGGCTAAAGTTCTTCTCAGAAAAGGGATGCTAGGCTTCGAGTGGTTATGGTAAAAAAGAAAAATCATATCACATAAAGATTTGGCGGACCCCCTGTAGTAACTCGGAGGACCCCCTAGGGGTCCCGGACCCCCTGTTGAAGACCCCTGCTGTAAACTGAACTTTCAAAAGGGCACTTCAGGTCAAGAGGGCAAAGGGCAGGTGCTCTAGCACCACCTAGAGTCTATCTGTGCACGTCCCTGTACAGTACGTATGTCCGTGTGTCCATACAGTAGAGCATTCACCACTACTGAATTCTAACAGTTATACTATACTAACACAAAGTAGTCGACTACTTGTGGAGATGCATCATATTTTTTTCCATCCATGAAAAATGTGTTGGCCCCACAGTGGTGGAATGAACTCCCCACTGATGTCAGGACAGCAGAGTCACTGCCCATCTTTCGCCGCAGGCTGAAAACCCACCTCTTCAGGAAACACTACCCTGACCCTTCCCCTTAGCCTTGCCTACTTGTTGTTAACTAGTTGTACGAACTCTTGTTTTATTGTTTTATTGGATCTTGTTTATTCGATACACTTATTTGTTTTAGCTCTTGCTCATTTGATTTTCCTATTTGTCTCATCTGTTTAAGAAAGTAGGTAGCTGATATATTGCACTTTTACCTTGGCGCTAGGTATA
This sequence comes from Gymnoscopelus microlampas, assembly GCF_963454915.1. Lineage (NCBI taxonomy): Eukaryota > Metazoa > Chordata > Actinopteri > Myctophiformes > Myctophidae > Gymnoscopelus > Gymnoscopelus microlampas. Next base: position 8,630,999 of record NC_139961.1, on the reverse strand, counting down.
CTCTTAGTTGCTTGTTTTAGAAGAGAATGAACTTAAGACTTCAGGTGATTACTAGTTTCGGTCCCTACCTATGTTGAATGCACTTATTGTAAGTCGCTTTGGATAAAAGCGGCTGCTAAATGACTGTAATGTAACACGCTCTGCTGTCTCAAGACTGCCAGTTAAAAAAACAAACCTTCTGGTACTTTTTAATTAATTAAATTTTAATCACGCGCCTTCCTCAGTGTGTTAAGAAAGTGGTCAGTGTGTGTACCAGGAGGGACTGATAGACAGACAGACATGAAAAGGACTTCAGCTGCTGTCAGTAAAAAATAAAAAAGAATGAAAATAAATTACGGCCCCCGTACTTGTGACTCTGGGGCGTCTGTATCTAAGGACGGGCGCCATTTTTGGAAAGGCAAACTGCCTATCAAAGTGACTATTGGCCACTCACAGCGTGTCTTTTCCGGGACTTGGCAGAATCTAGTTGTATAAGAATATAACGGGACATTTAGGGATAGCCAGTCCCTAAACTGGCCTAAACTGGCGGCCGCAGATACAGGTCGCTCCAATGAACTGCAGTGGTCAATGAGGCATCTAGGTTTGGTTTCTATACCTATGCTTCTGGGTGCTTCACGCGCTCGTGAGCAACTTTCATTGAAATGAATAGGTGGGGGCGGGGCAGTCCGTTCTCTAGAGAGATATATTATAACTTTATGGTGTGGACAGACATGGTTGTAAACAGACACCGATTGGTTGGCGGAGGGAGGCATTACAACCAACCAACCAACCACCATGCTGTGTTTCTAGTTAACTCTCGCTCCCTCTCTATCCACTTCACTGGCTCCATGTCTCAACACTGCTACCACACTCTGTCAGTCAGTCTGTCTCTGCTCCTCCTGGGACTTGATCTGCTCAATTAAAACGTTCCTTTCTCTCTCTCATATACTTCCTATTCTCACCCCCCCGTCCTCCATCATCACCGTGTCAGCTCAATATGTCACTATTTTCTAAACCCTTTGTCTCTCGCTCTGTCTTACGCTGTCTCTGTGGCAGGATCCACTTCCCCAGCTCCAGATTTTGTGTGTGTGTTACTATACTTGTGAGGACCAAACGTCCCCACAAGTAGAGTAGAATATGAGAAATAGATGTTGTGAGGACCATGTTCTTGGTCCTCACGAGAGAAATTGTTATTTTATGGTTGAATTTTTGCTTTTTTTTTTTAGATACGTTTACAATTAGGTAAAGATTCAGGTTGGGGTTATGTTCAGGATTAGACCTTTAGAGGTTAGGTTTAGGGGCTTGGGGATAGGGATTTTCCCCTATTTTATACTTAGTTGTGCAGCGATGTCAAACACCGGAAAATAGCCGATCTACAAGCTCAGACACGTTGTGAGCTTGTAGATCTGCTATTTTTCGGCTTTAGACTTGCGGTTATAAATTACCCAAAAAAAACTTAAATCAATCATAAAATCGTCTTCCTAAAATGTTGACGTCCTCACAAGTATAGTAATACAAACGTGTGTGTGTGTGTGTGTGTGTGTGTGTGTGTGTGTGTGTGTGTGTGTGTGTGTGTGTGTGTGTGTGTGTGTGTGTGTGTGTGTGTGTGTGTGTGTGTGTGTGTGTGTGTGTGTGTGTTTGTTGTGTGAGAGAGAGAGAGAGTGCACGTGCATGCGAGACTTACGAGAGTATGTCTCTCTGTAGTCTGTACTGATAATTGTCACCAAATGTCCTTCATGGTCTGATATTGTTTGATAATGCCTTGTCAAATACATAGCCTCTCTCCTCTGTAAGGCCATGCTGCCCTGTTTAGAATGTGGCTCTTTTTTTTGTCTCCACCAGGCCGAAGGCATTAGCCTGGTAAACCCTCCCTCCGGAAATCTCATTTCCATTTGATTTCAGGAGTGAGGCTGGCCTGAACCGCCTTTCTGCAATATTGGCTGTGGGCTGGAGTTGGGCGGGAGTAATACCGTTGACTGACAACCCCTTCAACCAATGATCGTTTTTCCCCTTCAGCCAATCAGCAGTTCATGTTGACGAGCTCCAGACTATGTGACGCAACGGGACTTTTGGGACGGCCATACCCAAAATAGGTTGCCTTATTGGGATACATGCGTGTCACTCCCCGCCCCTGCCGGTTCTCTAAATTTATATTTTTAAATAGGCTCTGTCATGATTAATTGACCACATATATGAAGTTAAACAACTAAATTCTATCCAAACGATATCTTAATAGTAAATTCCGTGCCTCAAAAAAGAAGTTTGAGACCGTTTTAAAACCGAAAATAAGAAGTCACGGCACTCGCACAAACAACAATGGCTGCCGTTCGTCTTTTGTCGGCCCCAGTCAGGCTGCACTCGGCTTCATTCGGGCTCACTCGAACTCGCCATCTGATTGGCCAACTGTCGCTGTCAATCACAGAACGATGTGCGACGACGCTGATAGGCTTGTCAGGTCGGCGCACAGAGCGAATATTGCAGAAAGGCGGTTCAGCCCAGACTCACTCCTGAAATCAAATGGAAATGAGATTTCCGGAGGGAGAGTTTACCAGGCTACGAAGGCATGGCCGAGACTATGTTTTGCACCCTGTCCATCCGTCTGTGAACAGCTAATCCTCGGCACCGCTGTGAGATGTTTTATTTGGTTTCCTTTTTTTCCATTTTAGAATACAAGACATACATGACCACGTACAGAACAGAAGAAACAAAAAAACAGGAGACAAAAAGGTTCACCGTGAAGGCTACCCACAGTCCACCGCTACTGGACCAACACAGGCTGTTAAAATCAGTGAACACTTCAATCAAAAGCATTCACAAAGCGTGGGTTTTAGCTGGCAGTCTGGCTGGGGAGTGGAGGAGAGGAAGAAAAAGCCCACAGGAGCTGCATGGGAAACGCTGGCCTTTTCAACCAACGAACAGCTGGAAGGCTGGAACCAATCACCTCCCTGGAACAACCTACTCCAGCAACCAATCATCCACCCATTCAATCAGACAAGCACACCTGCAACCCCTCACACACACGCGCGCGCGCGCACGCACGCACGCACGCACACACACACCAACAGAGAGATACATCCACAAACCGACACAGGGAACAGAAAATATGGTCCTAATAGACTCACATTGACCTTTTTCTTTAAGTTGTAAATAATATCAGGCCGTCTTGGTAATTCAGGCTGATGCAGCAGATGTATCCAGAACCTGCTGGGCTCCTTCAGCGTTCCTTTGGCTACTTTAAAGGAGTAGTTCACCCAAAAGAATTCTCGGCTATAGGGGGTCCTCAGACTATTTACTACAGGGATGGCCGCCAAATCTTTGTGTGATTGGATATTATTTATTTTTTACATTAACCACTTGAACCCTAGCATCCCTATTCTGGGGAGAACTTTAGCCAAAAATAGCAGATCATTTTGAAGTCATATTTTTGTGGAAAATTATATTTTTTGCCTAAATCAGCTCTTCATGACATTGGCCACCTCTGGTAAAATATATCCCATATCCTTTTTTGAAAAGGATCATGCTGTTCCCACCCCAGCAGTATAATGGCCTATGAGTGTGTGCGACCAACTGTAGGCCATTTTATGTTGCCTAAGTCAAAGACAAAGTGACTTAAGCAATTTATTTTGCCTCACATTGTCTTGTGACCAAAATAAATGGAAATAGAAATAATTTGGCCTAAGTCAGGTTTACAATTGCCTAAGTCAAAACACAAATTGGCCTACAAGTCATAAAACCTTTTTTGTTTTGTTTACGTGACAGAAGGCCATTATTTCAGACAGTTTAATCTGCAACACAATTTTGTTGTGTGTGGGGGGCGTCCCTGCTTCATCTCTCTCTCTCTCTCAGCTAAGGGGTTCATTGGGCTAGAAAAACGTTGAAGACCCCTGCTTTTTAGAGGACATCCCTCTGCCTGCGCTGATCACTTCTTGTCAGGGTCCAGGGACTAGTAGTGCATCGTTAACCCATTGAGACCTGAAGCCGATTCTACATGTCTCCTAAATCTCATCAGTATTCTGAAAATCACACCCTGTGTGAAGGTAGCGGCGCCTTTGATACATTTTGTCATCGATATGTGTTTATAATGTGTTTATAGCCACGTGTCACGTGAAGCTTGACCAATCACTTTGTTGACGTACCTGACCAATCAGAACGTTGACGTACGCACACGGACAAAGTCAGGTATAGAGCAGGATCCGCTAGCGCCGCTAAAAACGTATGTTTCTATATCAGTGGTGCTCAATCTTTTTCATGTCAAGGACCCCCAAAATGATATGTATTTGGCCGCGGACCCCCATTCAAATATTTAGTTCCAGGGACCCCCCCAGAAGCAAAGACTTGAGTTAAAAATGTTCGCTTTAAAAATATATATATTCAAAGATTTGCACACATTTTCACGATTTTTCAAAAATAGCAGATCTACAAGCTCGTAGCGCGGCACTCGGTGCCGCGCTATGAGCTTGTACAGTATATCTGCTATCTTTGAATAGCCCAAAGTGTAAAATAATGCTTTTTAGCTCAAATCTAAAAATGACACAGTTCCAGGTCTTAATTAAACAGAAGCAGCAATACAGAGAACACGGACATCTTTACACATTATAATAATAAATAGGTTTTACATGTAGAGGTTGAGTACCCCCTGGCCTACATGTGGAGACATTTCCCTCCCCAATGACCACAGGATTTTCAAATAGCAGATCCACAAGCCCACAACTGGGCCTGTAGATGTGCTATTTTTAGTGTGCGAAAATACAAGTATAAATTAAGTATTACACTGACTGGTGGACACACTCTGCGCTCAACACAAAGCAAGCGTTAACAGTATGGTTGGTGTGTGTGTGTGTGTGTGTGTATGTATGTGTGTTTTTCGCTCGAAAACTGGGAGAGTCCTGGGTTCGATTCCCGCCGGGGACGCTGTGGGGCGTGTTCTCTCCTCCGCGTCATCAGCACCCATACCCGAGGTGGGGTTGGTGAAAGGGCCTTTCTGTGTGGAGTTTGCATGTTCTCCCCGTGTTCCCTAGGGTATGTACCCTCACAAAAACATGCAGTAATCCTGGTCTCTATACTGCCTCCCCCTGGCCAGCCGGGGCGCCTGATGGAGGGGAAAGGAACTGGTTGGAATAACGTGTTCCTTCCACGCGCTACGTCCTACCAGGGAAACTCCCCTCCTGACGGGTGACAAGAAGGTCAGTTGGCTCTCATGCATTGAAGGAGGCATGAGCTCGGCCCTGGCCTCCCTAGGTTGGCAGAGGGAGTGTAGTGCCCAGGATTACATAGACAATTGGCACTGGGTGTAAAAAATAGGGTTACAAAATCGTGGGATAAAAATGTAGACAAAAAAAAAAGAAAACTGGGAGAGATGGTTTCAAGCATATCTATCACGTTGCATTTTTTTCGCGGGCGAAAATAGAGTATAAATCAACAGAAAACACACGTTAAAAGTGCGGTGTGCGTTTCGTTCAAAAACTGGGATAAGATGATGTCGAGCATGAGTCCTCTGGAATTTGACACCCTTGTTCCCTTGGACTTCAGAGCTGTGTTCGGCGCGCACACACACACACACACACACACACACACACACACACACACACACACACACACACACACACACACACACACACACACACGCTGACAGCGCTGGAGGAAATACCCCTGCCTCTGCTTTTGTGGTTATAATATCAGATGTTTGCACCGACGAGGCTGTTTTCTGCAGGTCGTCCGAGAGAGTCACCTCACTGAGCCAGTGGCAGTGGTGTAAAGTAACTAAGTACATTTACTCAAGTACAGTACTTAAGTAAAATGTTGAGGTATTTTTACTTAGTTCCAAGTTGCAGTACTTTTACTTCTGCTCCACTACATCTCAGAGGCAAATATTATACTTTTACTCCACTACAATTATTTGAAAACTTTAGTTACTATATAGTTACTTTGTAAGATTTTGATTATTACAAAACATACTCTGGCCTAAATACATTTCAGCCATTTGAAAATAGCCCATCTACAGGCTCACAATGCGTCGCGATCTAAACAAATACATTTATCTCTGATTTCTTTTCCCAGATTGCATTTCTGGTGAAAACAAGCTATATTCTTGTTATAGAATAGAAGTATATAGAAAACAAACATAGTCTCAGAAAACTCAACACGCCTTGGCCTCACAATTCACAGAGGAAAGAGCAAGGTCCTCAAAATGAACACAGACAGTGTTACCCCATCGCACTAGAACAGGGGTGATGCAACTTTGATGATGGAGAGGGCCACTGTATTTCCACACTCACTCCAGAGGGACACATTGCATATACTGTCCTGTCGGGCAGTCAGAAACCTCTTATCTCCACAATTTAACTTTTTCGTGAATGACTGCTCTACATCGCCATTCTATCTCACACAAAAGTAGCAAAAATAGCCGATCTACAAGCTCAAAACGCATCGCAACGCGATGCGTTTTGAGCTTGTAGATCGGCTATTTTAGCTTTTTTTTTAAACTGGAATCCAGATTTCTTTTTGTTTTGCTATTGCAGCGCGATGCGATGCGTTTTGAGCTTGTAGTTCTGCTATTTTAGCATTTTTTTAAACTGGAATCCAGATTTTTTTTTGTTTTGCTATTTTTGAATTGGAATCGTGAAATGTAACATTTTTATTTCATTTCAAATGCTTTTGTAGTTTGTAGTTTTACTAACTTAACTCATTCAGTGCCAAACTTATTTCTGGCTTTATCATCCCTGTTGTGTATCTGCTGTTTCTTTTTTTCCCCTTTATTTCCTTTTTTATATCGTGAAAATGTGTGCACATTTTTGAATATATATCTTTTTAAAGCGAACATTTGTAACTCAAATCTTTTCTTCTGGGGGGTCCCTGGAACTAAATAATTTCAGATGGGGGTCCGCTGCCAAATGCATATAATTTTGGGGGGGGTCCTTCACATGAAAAAGTTTGAGAACCACTGATATTATAGCAACGCAAGTTTTTCAGAAAACTGTTAGGATTTAGAAGACATTTTGTAGAATCAGCCTCAGGTCTTAATGGGTTAACATAATCATAATTTAAAAAAAGGAATGGTTTTGGACATTACAAGGTTACCACCAGACAGCAGCGCTATTCATCCTAACACAAAGGCACACCAATGTACAGTGTGTGTCTCCCTTTAACCACCTTTAATGTGACGTCCTTATTCTGGGCGTGTCACTAATACATGTAGGCAAGGCAAGGCAAACCAGTTTTATTTGTATAGCACTTATAAACAACAAGGCGTTTGATGTGCTCGACACAGAACATCAAGCGTTACACCATAACAATAGCAGATACAGTTACAGAGCAGAAGAGAAGAAAGGGGGAAAAAAGGAAAGAGAAGTAACTCAGTCAAAGCCAGCAGCAGTAAACGGACAGGTCTTTAGTTGTGTTTGAACCCTTTAAGACCGGGAAAGCATCTGTGTCATTTTAAGATTTCTTTGGCTATCCAAAAATAGCAGATATACAAGCTCACAGCGCGGCACTGAGCTTGTAGATCTGCTATTCTTGAAAAGTTGTGAAAATTTGTGGACATCTTTGAATGTATATATTTTTTAAAGCGAACATTTTTTACTCAAATCTTTGCACTCGGTGCCGCGCTATGAGCTTGTATATCTACTATCTAAAATGACACAGATGCGTTCCCGGTCTAAAGCCCCTTACAGACCGGGGGCGAATTTTTCATGCGAATAATACGTTTTTTTTTTAAAACCTTATAAAGTCAATGCAAGCTTACATGGAGCGAAAAAGCGAAGCGAAAAAGCGTCTTTTAATTATCCGGAACGAGTCCGAATTTTGCGTATATTCACATATTCGCCGGTGTGTAATGACCTTTAGAGGGTTAAAAGAAATAAGAGCGGCAGCAGGACCTGCAGTTTTCTGGGAGTTTGTTCCAGCGTAAAAACTAAATGCTGCTTCCCCACATTTATTTATTTAACAACATAATAACATTTATGTTTGGTTTTAGGGACAGAAAGCAGACCTTTCCCACAGATGACCTGAGAGCTCTGGATGGTTCATGCATATCGAACAAGATCAGAAATGTGTTTTGGGCCCTAAAACCATTCAAAGCTTCATAGACCAACGGTGGTGTTTTGAAATCAATTCTTTGACACACAGGGTGTAAAAACGATCAATCGGCTGACTCGTTAACCAGATCCGAAAAGCCACTATGAGAATATGTTTTAGGCTGTGGGAATCGACTATCGCTGGATTCTCTTCGATGCCTCTCTCTCTGTAAGTAGTTAATGTCTCTCGGGGTCGCTCAGGAACCACCCAACCAATGCTAGTCGAGCCTTTATATGCTGTTGGCTGTGGCCTTAAGGTCCCTACGGTGATGTCAGGTAGTGTCAGACAACTCCGTATATGGATCGGCCTATGTCGGTTATATGTCAGTCCTGGTTATCTCTACATACAGTATGGAGTTCTGGGAAGGGTTCGCTGATGTCAGATCTATGATACGTTTAGGAATCTCCCTTTCTAGAGATTCTATGCTGTCAGACTTCGTAGGTCGATTGTCTCCATTTATGGGGATCTCCATAGATAGGCTAATGCTGGCAAATATGCTCTGAATGTTTTCTACACAGGGAGCCAGTGTAAGGACCTAAGAACTGAGAGTGATTTGTGGTGATATGTCGGCGAACCTTTTCAGCGATTTTTGACGCATTGTGTGCTTTTACATCGGCTTTTAGATCTCCGTTTCTGTGCAACGACTCAGTCGCAGGTCTTATACTGGGTTCAGAGGAGCTGAGGTGCACCTCGGCCCACAGAGCCAACACACTGGCACTGCGTGCACGTGATTTTTATTGAGGCCACTCGCAGACAGTGAAACGGGAGAGGAGTGTTAACAGACTGGCCAGAGTAAATGTTACTCTGCGTGTGTGTGTGTGTGTGTGTGTGTGTGTGTGTGTGTGTGTGTGTGTGTGTGTGTGTGTGTGTGTGTGTGTGTGTGTGTGTGTGTGTGTGTGTGTGTGTGTGTGTGTGTGTGTGTGTGTGTGTGGCGGTTTGGGGAGAGAGGGGGGCGGCTCTGGAATGCACTGGTGATGACTCGTCAACAATATCGCCTCACCATGGCAACTATGTCAACAGTCTGGTGGTGTCCGTGTGTGTCCGTGTGTGTGTGTGTGTGTGTGTGTGTGTGTGTGTGTGCGTGTGCGTGTGGGGAAGGAAGTTGGTTTGAGAGTGACAGAGAGGTGGGTAAGGGATAGCAAAGAACAATGTAGGGAGAAATCATCATCTTTGGTTTGGCAGATTTGTAACCTCTTCTCTCTTACTCACACTCACACACACACACACACACACACACACACACACACACACACACACACACACACACACACACACACACACACACACACACACACAGACACACACACACACACACACACACACACACACACACACACACACACACACACACACACACACACACACACACACACACACACACACACACACTCTTAAGAAATAAAGTTCTCCGAATAGGGATGCTATCCGTAGAGCAAAAAAGAAACAGGAGGGGAACTACTAGAGCCCTGTCTGTGGTACTCTGGTCAACTAAGAGTAGATCTACTTATAGCAGATCTACAAGCTCACAAGGCATCCTGGTGTGTGGACTGTGGCATTGCTTATATCGTTGCTTTCGGGCATATTTTAACTCTTTGTGTTTCTTCGTGAATTCACAACCTATACTTGATCATACCACAGCGTCACACTAAAGCACCAAAAGCAGCAGATCTACAAGCTCGAAACGCAGCGCGTTTCGAGCTTGTAGATCTGCTGCTTTTGGTGCTTTTGAATTTGAATCCCGAAAAGGTACGGTTTTGGACATATGAGGGAGAGACGACATACAGCATGCACTGGTGTGGTGGTGTTATTAGGGACACTCTTTCCATTGGCTAGGTGAGCTACAGCAAGGCGTGTCCTTATATGGTGACGTGTCTTCAACGTGGCATTGTGCCAGTAGCACTGCACACGCACGCACACACACACACGCACGCACGCACGCACGCACACACACACATACGCATGCACATGCTCACGCACAAATACACTCAAAAGTGCCAGTGTGTATTCTGCTTGGCACGGGCCCAGGTGGACAGTGCCTGCTTATGTGGACGCACGCGCGCGCACACACACACACACACACACACACACACACACTCAAATCGGCCCAATACGCACACACTTCACCATACTCAAACATGTATGATGGAACAGAACTGAACGTTGACGCGCAAACGTGCATAACTCGTGCATAAAACGAAAGTTTTTAAAAACATTTTAACACGATACGATATCTGTGGCGATATTAGGCCCTCCATAACAATAATATCACGATATCACGATATATTGCATGAAATTTCACCAACGATATATCACGATAGTCCTTGTATTCAATGCATAAACACATAAAATAGCACCAAACTGTTCAAACTCATCATTACACAAATACAGAGTCGGAAAAACAACCTATCACCCAAAAATATATATATATATATCGATATATTTTTCGGGAGTATATCGATTATTTATCACAGGAGAAAGTATCGCAATATATCGTCCCACCCCTATTTAACACACACACACACACACACACACACACACACACACACACACACACACACACACACACACACACACACACACACACACACACACACACACCCCTCCAGTTTGACTTGACAGTGAGCTACTAACTAACGGTGTGATGCGTGTGTCCTTTCAGGTAGGATGCCAACTGTGCCAACTAACTGCCAAGCCATCCTGCAGGCTTCATTAGGACTGTCAACATGTTCACTCACTGGAACATACATGTATAACTATATACATGTACGATTATAATTACATCCAAAGATGCTTCACCTTCATTCACTTTTGGTGAATGTAGCCTTGGCCCGGAGGAATTGATGTCATCAGGTGGTAACCAAGATCATCGGGTGTTTCGACCCTGAACCACAACACCCTCCCATTGGCGGGCCCGGCAGTGGTGGCCAACTCACTGCCCATCTCCTCCTCCTGGCTTCCAGCTAAGCTCCTCTCTCCTGCTCCATAACCAGCAAGAGGTTATGGGCGGGGAATCCTCTACAGCCGACCTCGACTGGGAACAGCCATGCCTGCCATCCTTTCCCCCTGCAGTCATGCAAGAGATCCTGGTATTTGGTGTTCTTTCTCTCAAACGCCTGCTCACAACCCTCTTCCCATGGGACTGTAAGTTCTATGAGGATGATCTTCTTTGCCTCTTCAGACCACATTACCACATCTGGCCTCAGGGTTGTCTGGACAACCTGGGGGAATTGCAGTCTTCCCCCCAGGTCATTACGACTACATATATACCTAAAAAGAATCATGTGGGGACCCCCTGGTGGTCCCGACAAGCTGAGAACCACTGCTCTCCAGCAGTGATTATCACTGGTACATACATACTGTGTGATGTGAGTGATCCAGTAAATGTAATACAGCATCACAACCCTCTTCCCATGGGACTGTAAGTTCTATGAGGATGATCTTCTTTGCCTCTTCAGACCACATTACCACATCTGGCCTCAGGGTTGTCTGGACAACCTGGGGGAATTGCAGTCTTCCCCCCAGGTCTATACCTTCATTTCCCATGATTGGGCCTTTTGTAGCAGGTTGCTTCTTGTTGTTACTGTGGTTGGTGGCTTTTGTCCCTCACAAACAAACTTAATAGATGGTATTGTTTTCCCATGTGGTTGTCGTTTCTTGCATCTCTCCTGCTCCAGGGTGTTAGCGAGTGTCATGAGCACCTTGTCATGGCGCCACCTGTATCTTCCTTGGGCGAGTGCTGTTTTACACCCTGACAGGATGTGTGCCATGGTACCCCTTTCCCCGCAAAGCTTGCACAATGGGTCCTCTCTCAAGCCCCACTTGTGCAAGTTCGTTGGTGTCGGGAGCGTGTCATACACCGATCTTAGCAGGAAGGAGATGCGGAAAGGCTCCAATCTCCATAGATCTCCCCATGTGATCTTCCTCTTGGGTAGGTCCCATTTGGTTCATGCTCACTGGGACGCTAACTCCACTGCTTTTGCCCTTCGACCTTCCTCCTCCAGGCCTCGTACTTCCTCCTGGATCATGGCTCTTCGGTCCTTGGTTCCTGCCTTCCCCCATTGCTGGATATGGGAAGTTCCAAGACCCTGTCTTCCTGTGCATGGCGTTCCAATGATATCACGTAGCTTCAACATACTTTCGGCTTGTGCGACAGACGAGTCAGCTGCCCACTTGCGTCCTGATCTTGTGAGGATGCCTGCATGTCTGACTTGTTCGTCCTGGGAGTCTCTGTATGTCATTACGACTACATATATACCTAAAAAGAATCATGTGGGGACCCCCTGGTGGTCCCGACAAGCTGAGAACCACTGCTCTCTAGCAGTGATTATCACTGGTACATACATACTGTGTGATGTGAGTGATCCAGTAAATGTAATACAGCATCACAATCATTTTAATCATTTGTATGTGTATATCCTGGGTTTAAGTTATGTTGTTGTGTTTTACTCGTATTTATTGTCTTTATTTTGCAGATCTACAAGCTCATAGCGCGGCACCGAGTGCCGCGCTATGAGCTTGTAGATCTGCTATTTTTGAAAAACCTTGAAAAAGTGTGCATATCTTTTAAATATTCATATTTTTTTAAAGCGAAAATTAACTGATATCTTTGCTTCTGGGGGGTCCCTGGCACAAAACATTTTCAAGTGGGGGTCCGCGGCCAAATGTATATCAATTTAGGGGTCCTTAGCATGATGGTTTAGAACCACTGAGCTAGAGTACATAACAGCACAGCGCTGAAAGCAGCACGGTATAAATAAACGTGACTTTTAACAGTTATGAAAGCAGGACACTTGGCCCCAGAAGATAAAACAAAACGCTCCTGGTGTTTTAGCTCCCATTCCACTAGGATGTATTTAAAGGCTTAAAGTCGCTCACAGGTAATTGCTCCCCCTGTTAAAAGTACAATCATCTCTCCGCCGGCTTTGCTTGCATAGCAATTCGTTCAATGGAAAACACTTGTTTTCGCCCCCCAGAATTTGTCTGAGCTTCTCGTATGAGGTATTTTATAAAGACATGGCATGTGTGCTACGCCCGTATTCAGAGTTACGATAGACTTAGAAAACAAACACATTTTCTCTCCACTGCCAGACAGTCAGGCTTTCCAAGAACACGAGTCGTCCTTAAATCAGCAGGGTGAGATGCATTGTGGGTGCTGCTTTTGACAATTGTTGTGCATAGATGTTCTAGATGTAATTGCACTCACTACACGGAGCGAGTGGTGTAAAGTAACTAAGTACATTTACTCAGGTACTGTACTTATAAGTACAATTTAGAGGTACTTTTACTTTACTGGAGTATTTCCAATTGTCTATACTTGTACTTGTACTCCACTACATCTCAGAGGCAAATGTTGTACTTTTACTCCACTACAATTATTTGAAAAGTTTAGTTACTTTGCAGATATAAATCATTACATTATAAAACATACAGTAACCACTTCAGCCCTATTTTATACCTAGGCTATTTGAAAATAGCAGATCTACAAGCTCACAACGCGTCGCATCGTGACGCGTTGTGAGCTTGTAGATCGGTTATTTTCAAACATTTTATTACTTTTTAAGTACATTTTGATACCATTACTTTTGTACTTTTACTCAAGTACATTTTGAATTCCAGACTTTTACTAGTAACAGAGTATTTCTATAGTGCAGTATTGATACTTTTATTTAATTAAAATATTTGAGTACTTTTCCACCACTACACAGAGCATTGTATTACTGTCTCTCTGTAGTCAAAGGAAAGCTGTCGTTATGTTTTCAGATGCCTGAGAGCACATTCTTTGCCATTTTAGAGGTCTTCGTTCTCCCAAATAACATGACTTTGTTCCTCTTGTCGCTGTTCTTTCTCCCTCTTCTCCTGACTGTAGGCTACGGTGCCACAGCAGGTACCTCCTCTAGCAAAGTAGTTCTCAAACCTTTTCGTGCCAAGGACCCCCAAATGTATATACCTCTAGTGCCCCTGGGCACTGGAACTGCAATGGGCCCCCCTCATGCGCGCGGGTGCCCGATTCGCGCACGCGCGCGCGAAAATTTGACAATTGACATTTGACATCATTTATTTATTTCATTCGTAATAGATAACTGCAAAATGGGGATTTTTGTGTGAAAAAAAATGAAATCTGGCAAAACAGTTGCGTGCGTGCATTAGCGCAAGATGAGGATAAAGGAAACATTCAGTCTAAATGTACAGTTTGCTAATTCACAACTACTGTATAATCACCAAGAGAGTAAAAAAAGAAAAAAACGTTTCAGTCATTCAGTCCGAATTGACTGTAGCCTATAGTATCCTTTTCATAAATTATATTTGTATTAGGCTGTCCTGAAAGTTTATAATATTTAGAGAAATCTAAAGTCTCAAATACAAAAGTAGTGGTAGTAGTTGCGAATTACTGGACATTTAGACTGAATGTTTCCTTTATCCTCATTTGGCGCTAATGCACGCAACTGTTTTGCCAAGTTTTATTTTTGCTGTTTCTCATAAGCGTGCATCCGTTGTCTGTCAACAACACAGTAGTCTGTGCCTTGACTTCAGTGCGCTGACTCACCCCCCCCCCCCCCCCCCCCCCCCCCCCCACCCCCTTGCGCTTCAACTACACGCCAAAAGGCCGTTCGCCACTGGGAGTACGTAGAGCCTTCGTCCTACTCCTCCCGCCAAACACGACCTGCTGCTTCCCTACCCAGAACACGGGCCAATTGTGTTCACGTAGACGCTCGACAAAGCCGGCCGGATGCAGCACGGTGAAACCGTCTTTTCGGGGCATCTATGCCGTGGTCTTTTTTTACATGTGCTTTATTAATACATTTGACCTGACTTGACTTGACATGTGGGCCAAGTAATCTTCAGATGTATGATCTTTATCTGTGTAGATTCATGCAATGTCAAACACACGCACACACGCAAACACACACACATACACATAGCCTATATGGACGCATGGGCACTGATGCACAAACACAACAACTTGTGATTATCAGCAACAAAGCAAACCTATAATCACGCTCCATCGCAGTGGTGCGCATAAGTACACACACGCGCGCGCACGCACGCACGCACGCACGCACGCACGCACGCACGCACGCACGCGCACACGCGCACACGCGCACACGCGCGCACGCGCGCACACGCGCACACACACACGTTTGTATTACTATACTTGTGAGGACATGACATTTTAGGGAAGTGGATTTTACTAGTGCCATTTTTAGAACCCTAACCCAGTGGCGGAACAACTGAAAGCCGGGCCGGGAGGCAGAGCACAGTGATCAGGCCCCCCCCCCGTGCGCGCGCGTGCGTGGGTGCACATCCCGCGCGCAAAGCGCGCGGAAAATTTTGCGGGTTTGGGTCGGGTCGGGTCACCTTTTGGGGGGCTTTTTGTCACTTTATTTCGGTTTTAGGGTTAGGATAGGGTTAGGTTAGGGTTATGTTGTTGCTTTAATTAAATGAGAGGCGGAGAGGCGCCGCGGAGAGGTCGCGGCCCCGGCCCGGTCGTGGCGACCGGGTCGGGGCCGCGACCCTGGAGGGCCCGGCGGCCGGGCCCTCCAGGGTCGCGGGCCGGGAGGCGGCCGCCTCCCTTGCCTCCCCGGACGCTCCGCCACTGCCCTAACCCTTGCTCACAAATCAGGCATTTAACTCTAACCCTATCTCCTAAACCTAGCCTTCAGATATCGAATACTAACCGCCATAAATCCATCCTGATTTTTTGTCCTAACTGTAAGCAGTGGTGTTTTGGTCGCTATACACGGGACACCACAGCGTTCCACTGGAAATGTGTCACGCACGCGCACAAGGTAGGCTACGGCCACGTACCCAAATGGCTATACTTTGCATAAGGCATGCGTTAATCCGACAGACCTTTTCTCCGACTATGTGGCATCCGCGTGCGGTTAGGGTTAGGGTGCGGGTTTGGTTCGGGTTTAGTATTGGAAACGTCGGAGCGCTGCGCTGTCGGAGGAATGCGCTGTCGGACTAACGTGCACTCGCGCGCACGTACACGTGACGTCATTAAAATACCGTTCCCCTAAAAAAAAAGAAATCACCATTACACCATTGATTGTAAGCCCAACTCCCCAACTCTTTATTTCTTTGTTTATTTTATTTATTTTTAACTTGAAACAACCATTTCTCTTTTGAGGACCGTGAAAATAATTCTCACAACGTCTTTTTATCAAATTCTACTATACTTGCCGGGGGCATTTTGGCTCTCACAACAAGTATAGTAATGCAAGCGCACACGCACGCATGCACGCACGCACGCACGCACGCACGCACGCACGCACGCACGCACGCACGCACACACGCACGCACGCACGCACGCACGTATACGCACGCACGCACAATATTACACAGAATTCCCTCTCTCACAATTATGTTTCCACTCCAGTTCAAGTCACTCCTCTGTGCGTGTGCCGACCATGTGGTGGAAAAAGTAGGCTACTCAAATGTTTTACTTAAGTAAAAGTATCAATACTGCAATGTAAGAAGTACTCTGTTACAAGTAAAAGTCCGGAATTCAAAAGTTACTTGAGTAAAAGTACAAAAGTATTGGTATCAAAATGTACTTAAAGTACCAAAAGTAAAAGTACTAAAATGTTTGAAAATAGCAGATCTACAAGCTCACAACGCGTCGCGATGCGACGCGTTGTGAGCTTGTAGATCGGCTATTTTCAAATAGCCTAGGTATAAAATAGGGCTAAAGTGGTTAACGTAGGCCTATGTTTCATAATATCATAATTTGTATCTGAAAAGTAACTAGTAACTAACGTTTTCAAATAATTGTAGTGGAGTAAAAGTACAATATTTGCCTCTGAGGTATAGTGGAGTAGAAGTAAAAGCATTGGAAATTGGAAATACTCAAGTAAAGTACAAATACCTCAAAATTGTCCTTAAGTGTAGTGCATAAGTAAATGTACTTAGTTACTTTCCACCACTCACTGGAAGCCAGGCTCACGGTCCGTTCGCCACCTCAGAGCAGAGCAGAGATGTGTTGGCATACGGCCGGCCACACCCATACATAGTGACTGTCACAAGACATCATTATCATGGAGCCATCGTCATTGTCGCTGTTATGAGTCCAGTGTGAATGCTCATTTCTGGCCTGAGGCCGGCGTGCATTAACCCCCTTTCCACGGGGCTATGGATACGTACACCAGCAGCAGCACACAACCACAATGAGCTGGACTCCTTCACAAAGATAAGACACAACTATTGTCACCTTGCTAAACTAATGGCCTAAGTCATTTTTTGAGGAAAATTATATTTTTGCCTAAGTCAGCTCCTCATGCTCATTTTACCACCTCTGGTAAAATCGCCCATCTCCTAATTGAAAAGGATCATGCTGTTCACTCCCCTTTTAGGATAATGGCCTAACTCCCTAGTGTGACTTAGGCCAAAATAGGCCTTTTTTTGGGCTAAGTCACATGGTTTTGTGACTTAGGCCAAATTATTTACTGATTTAGGCCATTTTGTATTATTTCTTTTTGGCCTAAGTCAGATTTAATCCTATTTAAACCTATTTAAATCTCTTATGTTACATAACTGACAGACAGTGTTATTTCTATTTAAATAGTCATAATTTGTTATGACTATAACATTTTGGGTGAAATGATTAAGAAATATCATATAGTTTTGTTTTGGATCAGTTTTTTTATTTTTCCTGAAAAACGTAAAAATAATTACATAGGCCATTAGTTTAGCAAGGCGACGACATGCTATTTAGCCACATTAACCGGGAAAGCATCTTTGTCATTTTGGATTTTAGCTATATACTGTCTGTGTGTGTGTGTGTGTGTGTGTGTGTGTGTGTGTGTGTGTGTGTGTGTGTGTGTGTGTGTGTGTGTGTGTGTGTGTGTGTGTGTGTGTGTGTATATATACACATACATATACAGTATATATACACATATACATATATATATATATATATATATATATATATATATATATATATATATATATATATATATATATATATATCCCCCTGGCACGTGGCCAGAAGCATAACATTTTGGGGGTCCTTGGCACGAAAAAAGTTTGAGAACTACTGATTTAGAAGGCATAATTATGTAGAATCAGCCTCAGGTCTTAATGGGTTAAAGTGATTTTACGTGTTAAATAGCGCTACGTTGTGATAGTAATCATTGCTATAGAGGGTTTGTTCAGTAACAGTGTTAAATAGCTCTATATTGCGATAGTAATCATTGCTACAGTATAGAGTGTTTGTTCAGTAACAGGAGTTATGTCTAGAAGTCACATAAATGATTCACACACATCATGGTTTCATATGGGGTAGGGTATAGGTTTGTTTAGGGAGTGATATGCCATTAAACTACTGGATTGGCAGGGTTATCAAACCAAAATATAAACTAGCGACATGTAGGGAGACAAAAATACAAACATTTTACGGTCAACTTGGTGGTACCAAAATCTGTCTTGGCCCATGGACTATAACGCACCTAATGCGCATAATGCACATAACGCTTTGCGTTTCTAGCTAGCAGATCTTCCACTTTTGATGCTTTTGTGAGACGCTGTACTATATTTCAAGTTGGCAGTTATTTATGAGAAAAAAAAGTTACAATATGGTTGATAGGAGGTTGATTCTGCAACAATGTATCTTCATAAACACTGCTGCTCGTTCTGCTGCTGCATGTGCATTTGTCTGCCAACTTGTTAGTGGTTATTGGTTGTACTATTACTGTACATTAACCTCTTTTTGTCCACTTATACAGGCCTGTCCACTGGACTGTGTGTGTGTGTGTGTGTGTGTGTGTGTGTGTGTGTGTGTGTGTGTGTGTGTGTGTGTGTGTGTGTGTGTGTGTGTGTGTGTGTGTGTGTGTGTGTGTGTGTGTGTGTGTGTGTGTGTGTGTGTGTGTGTGTGTGCGTGCGTGCGTGCATGTGTGTGAGTGCGTGCGTGCGTGCTTGAGCGAGAGACTAGCGTGACCTAGTCATGCATCCCTATGGGGTTTCCTCTTGCACTACGCTAATAATGCCAGAGGCGATGTTGTGTGTTATTTCTAAGCATTATACTGAATACACTGTATACTTAACATACAGAACGGATCCATACTTGCCCCCTTGGATGTCTGCATTTTGTGATGGAGACATTTAACAGTACAGAATGCTTGATGGACGGACAGCGTTACGCTTTTATGTATTCATTTTAACCAATGCAGCCCTATTTCGGGCATGTCATTTATAGGTGTTTGTTTTATATATAATTTAAAACACATTTCAGAAAATAAGAACCAACATTATGTTTTTTTTAAATCAAAATATATCTTCAAAAATAGTAACAATAGCAGATCAACAAGCTCTAAATACAAAATACAATTTAGGCATTTAGCAGGCGCTCCTAATCCAGAGCGATTTACAGTAAGCAAGGTATACATTAAATGCAGAGAGACAGTGTAGTGCCTCAGAAATCAGCCTATAGTATCAGCATCAGTCTAAAAAAAAACATGATAATATCCAAAAGAAAATAGAATCTGTTCATTGAAACTATACAAACTACAGGATGCCTCACGTCACACTGCGTTGTGATTGTGAGTGTTTAGATTGGCTATTTTCACTTATAGGCTACAGTATATTGAGTTAATAGATATTAAGTTAAAATAATTAATAATAATAATAATAACTAGTTTAAATACATACAAGGCAAACATTCCTCTTTTGGACCCTTTAGTGTTTGTAGAATTATGTTACAAACTGAACAACAGTAGAATATTCACTGACCATATATATAGTTGTGTGTGTGTGTATGTGGCTGTATGTATTCTCTTTACTACAGTACAAACTCATGACATTTTGACCCAGTTGGCCTGTCATCAGATAGAATACACAATAATAACTGGAGCACATCACCATCTCCTCCTTTAAGCTCAGAGAGCACCCAGAGGATGCTACAGTACACAGAACTGTACAGTAGAGTTCCCTCGAAGAGAATGCAACCAGAAAGAGAACAGCCACAGGGCCTTCTCTCGACCGTTTAATGTTTTTAACCCTTGCTTAACCGCACAAGTTGACTAACAACGCGTTATTTTACAGCTATAGTCCGTAGGGATTACTCATAGAAAGTAGAGAGAGGAGCTACACACACAAACACACGCACGCACGGACGCAAGCAGGCACGCAACTTTAGGACGCCGTTGAAAAGAGCTGAAAATAGCCAAGAAGACAGCCAGTCTTTTTCGGCGTGTGACATTGGCGCGCTACGAAGTATAAAACAGGGGAAACTCTAACCCTGTACCCCTAAACTTAACCTCTTCCTAATCATATCTCCAACCCGAATCTTTCCCTAATTGTAATATAGCCTATAACTCCCAAAATCACTTTTAAACCATAACACATTCACAGCCATTTATCTTTTGAGAATTGTCCTCTGAATGTCTTTTTCTCTGCACGCACGCACGCACGCACGCGCGCGCGCGCGCGCGCGCACGCACAGACAGACAGACAGACAGACAGACAGACAGACAGACAGACAGACAGACAGACAGACAGACAGACAGACAGACAGACAGACAGACAGACAGACAGACAGACAGACAGACAGGCACGCACGCACGCACGCACGCACGCACGCACACACACACACACACACACACACACACACACACACACACACACACACACACACACACACACACACACACACACACACACACACACACACACACACACACACACACACACACACACACACACACACACACACACACACACACACACACACACACACACCGAATTAACCGAAATAACCAAATTATCCCCCCCAAAAATCAACAAAACCACCCGAAATAACCAGAAAATGTTCACGTGCATGCGGACCGCGCGCGCGTGTCCCCCTGATGTGTCCCCCCAGGTCATATTCCATTCCGGCGCCCCTGCTGGGAGGTGATTAAGTGAATTGACTGGAAGACATTTTCACTATACTTGGATGTAAGCTCCACAATGAAGCTCCGACGTGGACCTGTAACCTTTGACCCCGGACTCTCACAGTAACACAAAATCTATTGAAGTGCAGTGGTTATAGATACTGATGTTAAAGCTTGTGGTGAAGGATGATTAAGTGAAACGGAGCAGCTAAAATCTAAAATGACACAGATGCTTGCAGTGTTGATTTCGTCGAATAAAATTATGACAAAAAATGTTCGTCGTCTACTTTTTTCACTGACGAAAACTAAATAAAAGCTCAATACAAACTAGGCTATGGTGACTAAAACTAAGACTAAATATATTGATTTCGTCAACAAATAAAAACTAGATTAAAATGTTTGTGAGAGACTAGTGGAGAAGAGATCCAAAAAGACACGTCATTTTATGTCTGGTTGCGCTCTGAAAATAGCAGATCTACAAGCTCACAACGCGTCGCACTGCGACGCGTTGTGAGCTTGTAGATCGGCTATTTTCAGCATGCAACCAAAAGTGTAAAATCAGCCATTACGACGCCATCATAAATCAACTGTAGATTTAGTCGACTATTATATTATGATATTTAGTCAACTAAAACTACACTAACAGTAAAACATTTCAGATGACTAAATGGAATTGGATTCAAAAGACTAAAACTGGATCAAAATTTGATGTCGAAATCAACACTGTTTCCCGGTTTTAATGGGTTGAAAATCACTGTGTATGGCACCAGTGTGCAACCCTTTTTCCCCTCTCTTACGGAATTTTCCCTCCCTTATCGTAATTTAACCAAAAAAGATCACTTTTATAACACCTTTAAGATGTCGATTAAAACTAGAGGCAATGTGTTGAGAGTCTTATCCTGTGTGTGTGTGTGTGTGTGTGTGTGTGTGTGTGTGTGTGTGTGTGTGTGTGTGTGTGTGTGCGTGTGCGTGTGCGTGTGCGTGTGTGCGTGTGTGTGTGCGTGTGCGTGCGTGTGTGTGTGTGTGTGCGTGTGTCCACCACCTCCCAATTACACTGTGCTGTTGTTTCTGTTGACTGACCACCTGATGTCAACATCACACGCACAAACACACACATGGTATTACTATGCTTGTGAGGTCATCAACGTTTTAGGAGGGTAATTTCATAAATGCCATTATTTCCATTTGAATCCCTATAGCCTGAGTTACTGTATATAGTTGCATGGTATCGCGCGCCAACAGTAGCAGATCTACAAGCTCATGTAGACATGCTGCTGGTCTGTGACACTGACCAGCGTGCAATTAACCCATTAAAACCCGGGTACATATCCGTGTCATTTTAGATTTTTGCGTTGGCTATTTTTTGAACATTTTTGGAAAACCTTTAGACCGCGAGAACTACTGATTTAGAAGGCATTTGTAGAATCGGCCTCAGGTCTTAACGGGTTAAGTATATATCAGGCATAACTCTCACTCTAACCCCCTAAACCTCAAAGTATATATTTGT